>NC_035439.2:118152074-118452074 GCF_002127325.2 Helianthus annuus
AATAGGTTAATTATAAACCTTTGTTCCAGATTAGGAAGCCCGGTAAAAGCTACCACCACTTATCGTTTGTGACTTATACTTGCTCAGGTAAATACATTTTGACTTATTTTCCCTATACGGGCTTGGGGTACGGTATTTAAAATACCGCTTGATCGGGCGTACAAGTCCTGCGCCCTATGGGTGTACAGTCTTGAATAGCTTGTGTGATTTCGTTTAAACAGTCTTGTCTTACTTAAAGGCTTTGGGGGGTTATTGACCATGTCCCGGATATCCTTGGCATTTTCTTACGAGATGGCCACGACCAGAGCACGGGGTGTAGGCGTACACCCGTCGTGTATAACTCTTTAATGTGGTGTGTCAATTAAATCTCTAGCCCGGACAGTAGATCCCGGGCCACCAGAGATATAAGTGCATGTAATTCGTTCACAAGTTTATATTATATAATTATCCCAAGTTAATAAAAATATTTATGCCTTGTGCATTTAAATCAATTTTCAATCATTTTCAAAATGAGTCAGTCGATTTGTATTTACCAGTGTAAACTGACGTATTTTTCCCAAAAGATTAAGTGCAGGTACTATACGGAAATAGGCTGGCTGTTTCCTAGAGAGCGTCCACAATAGTCTCGCAAACTCGGACGACATTTATCTGTTGAACTATTTATTTCTATTTTTATTGATCCGCCTGTGGATCCATTTCAACTACTGTGATATTTATTATTACACTTTATTCAAAAGTTGAAATGTTTCTATTCTGCTTCCGCTGTGCATTATTATATTGTGTTGATTGTCTATGACGATGCCAACTACGTCACTGTACCCCACACCGGGCCCACCGGTGACACGTGGAAATTGGGGGTGTGACAACCGAGCCCGAAATACAATCTAGCATTAAAAATAAATTAAAAACAAGTTTATTTAAGCTGAGGCGGGCCACGTAGACCCACCTCAACCCTTTACGCGGGCGGTATTAAGGCTAAAGCCTGAATTCGTTGAATTATAAGTTCAGGCGGGCCGCGCAAGCCTTAGCTTACACTTACGTGGGCCGCGTAAGATAGGAAAGATGGCGCAGCCCGGTGCGGCCACGTGGCCCAACACCCGGCAACCCTACATAGTGACTCGGACTAGCTATACGTTTGACCAGGGTTAATGCGGGCCGCGTAACCCTTGTCCTTGTTTAACGCGGGTCGCGAGAAAGACAGATTTCAGCACTATATAAGCAGGCCATCGGGTTTCATTTGGAATTCGCTCACGAATCATTTCTCAATCTTAAATTCTGATATTAGGCATAATACGCGGGTATTATACCCCATAAATAGCGAGGTTCTGCTACGATGTTAGTATCATAACCCCTGGAGACGTATTAGATACTCTGCCCGATTGATCTAGGGTTCCGTAACGGCTGTCGTGGTTCTACCCGACGCAGTCGTTGGAATGCCGTCTCGGGGAGGGTATTACTAATGTTAAAATGGGTTATTATACTAACACGCGTGCATTTGTGTAATTTTTAGATTATTTCCAGGAAATCCTTACTGATAACCCTAAGACAGCAATGTGACTTATCCTCTTTTTGTAAAACTATTTTGTAAACAGTTTTTACCAAACCTTAAATGTTTTGCAATGCAATTTAGCAGTGATTGAGTCTTTGTAATTCTACGATTACTGCCGGTATGTTGGGGTTTTGTATACAAAATGTGAGTAATGTTAACATTGGACGAAGAGTTAGCCAATGTGTAATATGACCCACCAGTCAGGATTGACAATACTGAATGAGTAATTGGGTAGATGTAAACATTGTAATCGCCCTCAATACTGTTTAAATTAAATTAATGTTTCTTGATTAAACCGGGATTCACTCACCAGTATTTCCCACTGACAAATGTTTTTAAAACGCGTTTCAGGTAACACAATGGGAAAGCCAATTAGAAGCCAGCTGGACAGCACTGAAGGCTTGGAAAAGTGGCTATAAAAGTTACCTAAATAAAAGAAAGCGTTTATTTCAATAAAATGGGATTTATCCCTATAAATCAGTTTGTAATAAAAACTTGGGTTTTGTCCCAATGTGTTTAATATTATAAAATGTGGTGGTTTACTCTGATAAAATATTTCCTAACTACGGTCCTGATGAAAATTTCCGCTGCCAAATTAGACAATAATGTGATACCACCAAAACTGGATCGCGGCCGCCCGTTCCCGGGAATTAGGGAACGGGGGTTGCGACAAATAAGGAGGTGTACACTCATGTATAATGCCACTTTTTGCGCATAAATCCGCAAAAGGTGCAACATATTCACCTCCTCGGTTGCTTCTCACAGCTTTTATCTTCTTTTTAAGTTGATTCTCAACTTCGTTTTTGTACAAGATAAACTTTTCTATTGCTTTGTCTTTACTCTTAAGTAAATACACATAGCAATATTTAGTACAATCATCAATAAACATGATGAAGTACTTATTTCCTCCACGCGTGAGAACCACTTTTAAATCACACACATCGGTATGAATTAAATCATGGGGTTCAGTTATTCGTTCAACCGATTTAAGCGATGATCTCGATAGTTTGGATTCAACACATGTCTCGCATTTGTGATCGGAATCGATATGGAATGTTGGTATTAAGTTTAGTTTAATTAAACGTCGTAATGAATTAAAATTTACATGTCCTAGTCTACCATGCCAAACATTAGAAGACTCAATCATGTAAGTAGAAGTAGAAATTTCATTCATACTTTTGTTTTGGTTTACAACCATGTAACACCCCGAAAATATAAATTCTTTTATTACAAATATGTTGTCGGTAAATAAGCAAAATAAACTAACTAGGAATGACACTAACCTAGTTAGATAGTGACTTATGAGTGGGTTAAACACTTAAAATAAAATAAAAACGAATTTGGAGGGACTAAATGTGTTAAAATTGAAACTTGATTCAATAAAATAAAATAAAATACACCAAACACACACAAGAGTGTGTGTCTAGTCGATTGAAACACAGGGGGCGACATAGAGCTCCCCTTCAAACCCTAAATCCTCCCAAATCTTACAAATTGAAGGTCAAGATCAATTCCAAAACGAAATTCGAGCCTGGATTAGTGATCTCCATTGTAAGGGGGTCTTAAGGTATGTGAAATTTGATAGAAAATCTCTACTCAATATACTCGTTACGCCTAGCACCAGAGATTCGGATCATAATGTAGCTATATCGCATACATCGCTATTTCGCAGTATTTTCGCAAATTACGCATACTTTATCGCTATAGCACATCGCATCACACACACTAACGCTCACGATGACGTTGAGTGAGGACCTATTCTACCCTCCTCGATGGTCATGAAACGTCGCAGGGTAACGCATATTCGAAACTAAACCCGGTTATTGTATCGCAACTTTGAAATATGGATATGTATACGACCCTATGTGACTAATTATAATAAATATGCGAAAATGAGGATGAAAATGTGTAATCAAACTATCGCAATGCTTAACGATCGAAACGGAACGCCAAAACTCAGCTCGCCGGAGGCGTTTGATCGAATGGCGCTTCGATCGAATGGCCCATCCGATCGGACAGCCCATCCGATCCAACACACTGCACCACCTCCTCCCCTCTCCTGCCTATAAATACCCCCACTCTCACCTCAATTGCCTTGATGTGACATCTCCCACTCGACCAACACGCTTTGGGACTATTTTCTCTCAATTTCTCGCGATTCTTGTAAGTTTTCAACCTAATTCTTGTACTTCTATAATCTACGCACACTTCTTCATCCTTTTCACTTCTGAATCTTAACTTTTAACCGTGAAATCAATGGATTTGAGAAGTTCTAGGGTGATGTCATCATGAAGTTCTTATGAACTTCAAGTGTTGGCCTCATTCCACCAAAAACAACTCAGATCCGAAGGATTTCCACAAGAATAAACAACATTCTCACAGAGATCTACACAAAATCATGAATAAAAGGATTGAAAGATGCTTTTCCAAATTTCTTTCAACTCTTTTACACTCAATGCACCCAAAACCGATAGAATCGGAGCTTATACTGACCCTCTACTCATTCTTAGTGTCGTGCTGGTTGAAGATCTGATTTCTAATGAAGAGACGACCGATTCGGGTTAACCAAGAGCGACCATCACGAAGCAGTAAACCGGTCAGATTTGGGTGATTCCTATCCGATCGGGTCCCTTGGTTCGAAATGGGGTTTCTTTTGTTTAGCACGTCACAGCACCGTCTCGACAAAACCGCCAAAAACCTTCAAAGTTAGTTAAGTGCCAAGGACGACTAGATTTTTTGGACGGATTGTCGTCCAATCGGACAGTCATCCGATCGGACAGGCATCCGAACGGACAGGCTGCCATCCGAACGGATTTCACCTTGGGTCCCACACCTGACTTTAATTTCAACAATTTGGAGTACTGTCTGATCCATTGACACCTTGCTCCGTTTAACGCACAATTCAACGCTCACGCTATCGATATGTAATCAGGGTAATCTCAGACGCGCTCCCTTCAATCCAACCAAGTAGTGGTTGCATGCCAAACACCGACTGTGAGTATACTCGAACCCTTTTTATCGCATTTTGGGTGTAACATACGTTCTTATTAAATCGAATTTATTAAAATGAATTATTCAATCAAACTACTTATCACTTGCGAATGACTGTTATGCATATTTACATGTGATGCTAGTTACATATGTGTTAGGACTTATACTCCCGAGGTCCCGCCTTAACTAGTATAGTACTATAGCACCCGACGGGGTCTAGTTAGGATGAATAACAATCGCAATCGCAGCTCGAGTGACTTAGCTGGTAGTATCAGTCTTGTATGCATGTATGTTGAGGTATCTCGTTTATGTATTTGGTAATTCGCAGCGCTTTTAACTATTTACGCTACACTATCAAAACTTGTATACTCGCCAATACTTTTGTATTGACGTTGTTTTAACGTATGTTGCAGGATTAGTCGCAGTCTACATCAAATCAAGCTAGGAAGTCTAGAAACTCAACTAAAATCTAGGTTGTCAGATTTGTATTGTTCAAGAGAACATGTAATCTGTGACGACTTATGTGATTGTAATTGTTTATTAGTATGGGATAATTAACGAATTAATTATTGTCACAAAATAGTTGTTATGGATTCTCCTGAGCAATCTGATTCGCCTAGTGCCGCGCCCCGATGATTCCGCCATCGGTTGGGGTGTGACAGATAATGAATTGTGAGAAATTTGTGCCTTTAAGGTGTTTGTAAGAATGCCTCAAAGAAGGCTTAAAACTGGAAATTTGGGTTAAAACGCGTAATTGTAAATTTCGGCAAACTATGCGTTATATGTTAAGAAAAGAGTTCTAAACGGGTTGTGGTTGAACTCTATAGGAAAGGATACCGGAGCGTCAAGTGGACAAGCAGGTGGCGACTTGCGTTTGAAGGGCGTGCTTTGAAGGTATGTAACTTGTTCGTTACAATATGCGAATTTGGATATTTCAGTTGTCAAGGTTGCGTTTTAGTATAAAGATGAGTATTGGTTGAAATGTCGTTGTTCACAAATGATTGAATAAGTTGAAAATAGATTAGGAAGCGTTTGGTAGTCATTAGAAACGGAGGATTCTGTAAATGAGCCAAACGGGTTAAACAATTGTTCAGTAGTAGTAAAATGGTGTTTTGATTAGTAATTGGCGAAGACGGATCACAAGAGCACAAAGCCATAGTTTTGGTCATGAAACGCCGGTGATATTAAGCCCCGGATGTTGGGTAAAAGCGCCTTATGGTTTCTAATGCAATCGTAGCAAAAATGGGTGTAAATATAATGGGTCGAATAATTGTATAGTGATTTTAGTCGTTCGGTCCGTAAACCAAATTTTCGGTGCAATAATTGTAGTAGACACTTCGGTAATTAAACTACAGACGTATAGCAAAAAGAATCACCTAAAACGGACCTACGGATCAAAAGTTACGGACATTTGAAGTTGAAATTTGGAATTTTCGGAGCCGGCAGGAAATGCAGGTCAAAAACCTGCACCTGCCGGAAAATGGTATCCCCCGCGCCACGCGACAGGATCACTTAGATCCGGCGCGACACGCGAGAGCCGTCGCGACACGCGACAGAATGAATGGTGTCTGGCGCGACATGCGACAGGACAAATTCTGAATTTTTATTTTTATTTTGATGTTTCGATGTTGGAACTATTTTATACGTACTAAATCAATGTCAAAACTAACATTTTAAGTGGTTTTGACTTTAGCTGATGATGGGGACTTTCCGGATGGCGATCAAGCATATTTTTGAAGAACTGAACACGCACTTTTGAAGCTTCCGCGTTAGATTAACTTTGTTTAGACGATGTCAATGTTGCAAACAATTTACTAATCGTGTTTTGAATGTTTAAACTAGTTTAGTAGTTAACTAGTATGTAGTCACTTTAAAACTTCAAATTTTGTACTTGTGTTGAATTAAAGTACCCATTTTATAAAATCACACTTATTTTCAATAAAATTCGAGTAGAAATTAGACGGTTGTTACAAGTTAGTAATCAGAGCTCAAGGTTGTCAACAAAGTGTTCGGTTCAAGCTTGATCGATAGTCCGGTAAGAATTAATTATTTATTTTAGTAGATCTTAGCATATGTGAGAAAAAGAGATGTGAATTAAGGTGCACGGGAAGAACGTGTTAACACACTCAAACCCGGAAAGTGCACTAAATGAGAACGGTCAAAGCAAGTTACGAACTTGGCTAAACCGAAACAAATAAAGCTATGCTATAAATGAAATGTTTAATAATTGATGTAAACATTTCAGTTTCAAGAAGACGGAAAGGAATGACAACGATCTGGTGCCGACAAGCACCGAACAAATGAAAGAGATAATTGCCGAAGAAGTGGGGAAGGCAATTGAGGGAAGTCTATCCGGGTTCATAGATAAAATTCAAAACACGGTGTTATCATTAGTCGAAGAACGAGTTAAAAGGTTGGAAGATAATGTCAACCTTATGAGAGAGAAATCTGGAGAACGTAAGGGATGTTCGTATAAGGAGTTTATGGCGTGTAAACTGCCAATCTACAGTAGGGAGGTCGACCTGATAATATGTCAGAGATGGTTAATTGATGTCGAAGGGGTGTTTGAAAGGACCCACTGTGACGTAAGCAATTTTGTGGCTTACGGAATGGGTCAGTTGAGGGGTCAAGCCAAGGATTGGTGGGACAACAAAAAGAAGGAGATAGGAGCCGAAGCGGCAAGGGTCATGACATGGGACGAGTTTAAGGTGCCATTCCTTAAACATCATAGTCCCAAGGCAGTCATCAACAAGATCAAGGAAGAGTTCATCCAGTTAATACAGAGGGGTGAAACAATTGATAAAATCACGGACATTTTTATGGATAAACTGAGATTCTGCAACGAGTTAGTCACCACTGAAGAACAGAAGATATATTACTATTACAACATGTTGAGCGCTGAATACCGGGAATTTATGACTCCCTCAAAGTACGAAACCCTCACGGAAATCATTAACACCGCCCGGGAGCGGGAAATCGAGTTGAAGAAACAGATTGAGAGGGGCGAACGAAGGGCACAAGATGTGAATCCGAGCCCTACAAAGAAGTCGAAGACATCAGAAACGACACGAAAGATGGATGTGAAAGGTGGGTCACCAAGTTGTAAAGTTTGTGAAAAAGGGCACAAGGGCGAGTGCCGTTTCAAAGATAAACCATGTCCCATATGCGGGAAAACGGGGCACACGGAATCTCTATTCCCGGGTAAAGTCTCAGTTTGTTACAAATGCTATCAGCCCGGCCATAAAAAGTCTGAATGCCCAGACTTAGTTGGAAAGAAAGACACTAAAGAATCTCCAACAGAAGCTCCAAAGGCGAAGGCTAGGTCCTTCCAACTAACAACGGTTGAAGCTAAAACAGAACCCGATGTGGTCTCAGGTATATTCGCAATAAACTCGATTCCTGCACGTGTATTATTTGGTACGGGTGCGAATAAATCCTTTATTTCACATGGATTTATTCGACATCCTTCATTTGTATTGACGAAATTATCTTTGCCCTTAGAAGTTGAAATAGGGGACAACAAAAGTTTCATAGTTTGTGATGTTTGTCAAGGCTGTAAATTAAGTATCGATGACGAGGAATACTTGATAGATCTAATCCCGATGTCGATGGGGGAGTTTCAAGTAGTTGTTGGGATGGATTGGCTATCTCGACACCACGCAAAGGTCGTGTGTTTCCGTAAGGAGATAAAACTAACATCTACAAGAGGAAAGCAGGTTACAATCTATGGTGAGAAAGGAGGCAATCCTATAATATGTTCGATGTTGAAAGCTCACAAGCTCACAAGCTCATGAAGCATGGATGTAGAGCATTTATGATATACGCCAATGAGCCCGAGAAAGGATCACCGAAGATTGGAGATGTACCGGTGGTGCGTGACTTCGAAGATGTGTTTCCGGAAGATCTACCGGGGATACCGCCTGAACGGGAGGTAGAGTTCGGAATCGAATTGGTTCCGGGTGCGAAACCCGTAGCCAAAGCGCCGTAGCGACTCGCGCCATCTGAATTACAAGAACTAATGTCGCAGATTCAAGACTTGCTCGATAAAGGATTTATAAGGCCGAGTGTGTCTCCTTGGGACGCACCGGCACTATTCGTAAAAAAGAAAGATGGGAGCATGCGAATGTGTATTGATTACCGGGAGTTAAACAAACTCACGGTAAAGAACCGATACCCGCTTCCGAGAATAGACGATCTATTCGACCAATTACAAGGTTCGAATTTGTTTTCGAAAATCAACCTTAGATCGGGGTATCACCAATTAAAAGTCAAGGAAGAGGATGTACCGAAAACAGCTTTCTGCACGCGATACGGACATTATGAGTTCCTCGTGATGTCATTCGGGCTGACGAATGCACCTGCGGCTTTCATGGACCTCATGAACCGGGTTTGCAAGCCAATGTTAGACAAGTCGGTAATCGTGTTTATCGACGACATTCTGGTATACTCGAAAAGTAAAGCAGATCATGCACATCATTTACAAGAGGTGTTAGAGACACTCAGACGAGAAAAGTTATATGCAAAATTCTCAAAGTGCGCCTTTTGGTTACGAGAGGTGTAATTCCTCGGCCACATCATAAGTGCCGATGGAATATTGGTAGATCCGTCAAAGATAGAGGCCGTGTCGAAATGGAGCCCTCCGAAGAACCCTTCTTAAATAAGAAGTTTCTTAGGACTTGCGGGATACTACAGGAGATTCATTCAAGATTTCTCCAAGATTTCTTCGCCATTAACTAAACTAACTCGGAAAGAGGAGAGATTCATTTGGGGCGTTGAACAAGAAAGAGCGTTCCAAACGCTAAAAGAAAAGTTAACACAAGCTCCGGTATTAACATTGCCAGACGGAGTCGAAGACTTGGTAGTCTATTCGGATGCCTCACTTTCGGGGGTCGGATGTGTTTTAATGCAACGAGGCAAAGTGATAGCTTATGCCTCGAGGCAATTAAAGATGCATGAAAAGAAATATCCCACGCACGTTCTCGAACTGGCGGTGGTGTTTGCGTTAAAAATATGGAGGCACTATTTATACGGGGTAAAGTGCACCATATTCACCGACCACAAGAGTTTAAAATACTTCTTCGATCAGAAGGAGTTAAATATGCGACAAAGGCGATGGTTAGAAACGGTGAAAGATTACGACTACGAAATACATTACCTCCCCGGAAGGGCAAATGTTGTGGCGGATGCCTTGAGCAGAAAATCGGATTATGTCCCAATACGAGTGAGGTCGATGCAGCTTGTTGTAACCTCGGGTATACTTGAACGTATCCGAGAAGCACAAGCAGAGGCAGTGATAGAGGAAAACTTGAAAAAGGAAAGGATAGTCGGTCAGCTGAAGGATTTGGCGGATGGTAACAACGGGTTGAAGACTCGATTCGGAAGAATATGGGTCCCAAATTCCTGTGGAGTTAAGACACTTCTAGTCGATGAAGCTCATAAATCCCGTTATTGTATTCATCCGGGTGCAACCAAGATGTACAACGATCTGAAGCAAAACTATTGGTGGCCCGGAATGAAGAGGGATGTAGTAAAGTATGTGGAGAAGTCCTTGACTTGTTTACAAGTCAAGGCGGAACACCAGAAACCATATGAAAAACTGCAACCATTGGGAATCCCGGTTTGGAAATGGGAACATATTACCATGGACCTGTTGACCAAACTGCCTAGGACGAGCCGGGGATTCGATGCTATATGGGTGGTTGTGGATAGATTGACGAAGAGTGCTCATTTCATTCCTATACGCGAGACATATACTTCGGAAAAGATGTCTGAGGTATATACAAACGAAGTAGTGGCACGTCACGGAGTACCGGTATCCATTGTGTTGGACAGAGATACCCGATTTACTTTAAACTTCTAGCGAGATTTCCAAGAACAGATGGGAACAGAACTTTTTATCAGCACCGCATACCATCCATAGACGGATGGGCAGAGTGAAAGAACAATACAGACCTTGGAGAATATGTTACGGGCATGTATCATCGACTTCGGGGGAAATTGGGATGTTTATCTACCATTGGCCGAATTTTCGTATAATAATAGTTACCATGCAAGCATCGGTATGGCTCCGTACGAGATGCTATATGGTAGGAAATGTAGAACTCCGGTGTGTTGGGGTTAAGTGGGTCCGCGTGAACTGGCCCATAAAGATGTTGTCCAAGCCACTAACGAGAAAATCGACGTGGTTCGAGCTCACTTGAAAGCGACCCAAGACAGGCAAAAGTCTTATGCCGACAAAAGACGAAAACCGATTGAATTTCAGGTGGGCGACATGGTTATGTTAAAGGTTTCCCCAAGGAAGGGCGTCATCCGATTTCGAAAGAGAGGGAAACTAAGCCCGAGGTTTATCGGGCCATTTAAAATCATTGAACGGGTCGGCAAGGTAGCTTATCGCCTTGAGTTACCGGACGACTTGAGTGGAATACATGGCACGTTTCATGTGTCACAACTGCGAAAATGTCTAGCGGAAGAAACGGCTTATATCCATTACGATGATATCGAGGTGGATAATAGCCTCAATTATGCAGTGAGGCCATTAGAGATTCTAGATCAAAAGGTTAAGAGCTTGCGAAATAAGAGAATTGATCAAGTTAAGATCAAATGGGAGCATAGAAAGGGTTCAGACACTACATGGGAGTCCGAGGAGGAGATGCGGTGTCTCTACCCTGCATTATTTGGTACGTATTCTCGGTTTCAAGGACGAAACCCTTTTTAAGGGGGGTGGACTTGTAACACCCCGAAAATATAAATTCTTTTATTACAAATATGTTGTCGGTAAATAAGCAAAATAAACTAACTCACTAACCTAGTTAGATAGTGACTTAGGAGTAAACCCTAGACAACAATATGTGAAATCATGTTTAATTTCTGAAAATTTCATGAACACCATGAAGGTGATTAGTGGGTTTTGTGGAACTTGATAAACACTAAGATTTTGATTGTTGTTCTAGTGTAATCTAAATTCTATGAAGTGAATTCTGATTGATTAATGTTAAATTTGATGTGAAATTGCCCGTTTAATGTTAATCTTGGCTAGATAACAAGCTACGAAATTGATAATGAATTGTGAGAAATTTGTGCCTTTAAGGTGTTTGTAAGAATGCCTCAAAGAAGGCTTAAAATTGGAAATTTGGGTTAAAACACGTAATTGTAAATTTCGGAAAACTATGCATTATATGTTAAGAAAAGAGTTTTAAACGGGTTGTGGTTGAACTCTATAGGAAAGGATACCGGAGCGTCAAGTGGACAAGCCGGTGGCGACTTGCGTTTGAAGGGCATGCTTTGAAGGTATGTAACTTTTTCGTTACAATATGCGAATTTGGATATTTCAATTGTCAAGGTTGCGTTTTAGTATAAAGATGAGTATTGGTTGAAATGTCGTTGTTCACAATTGATTGAATAAGTTGAAAATAGATTAGGAAGCGTTTGGTAGTCATTAGAAACTGAGGATTCCGTAAATGAGCCAAACGGGTTAAACAATTGTTCAGTAGTAGTAAAATGGTGTTTTGATTAGTAATTGGCGAAGACGAATCACAGAGCGCAAAGCCATAGTTTTGGTAATCAAACGCCGGTGATATTAAGCCCCAGATGTTGGGTAAAAGCGCCTTATGGTTTCTAATGCAATGGTAGCAAAAATGGGTGTAAATATAGTGGGTCGAATAATTGTATAGTGATTTTAGTCGTTCGGTCCGTAAACCAAATTTTCGGTGCAATAATTGTAGGAGACACGTCGGTAATTAAATTACAGACGTATAGCAAAAAGAATCACCTAAAACGGACCTACGGATCAAAAGTTACGGACATTTGAAGTTGAAATTTGGAATTTTCGGAGCTGGAAGGAAATGCAGGTCAAAAACCTGCACCTGCTGGGAAATGGTATCCCCCGCGCCACCCGACAGGATCACTTAGATCCGGCGCGACACGCGAGAGCCCTCATTTAATTGACTTTTTAAACGGGGGTTAACAATTTACTAATCGGGTTTTGAATGTTTAAACTAGTTTAGTAGTTAACTAGTATGTAGTCACTTTAAAACTTCAAATTTTGTACTTGTGTTGAATTAAAGTACCCATTTTATAAAATCACGCTTATTTTCAATAAAATTCAAGTAGAAATTAGACGGTTGTTACAAACCATTACACTCATTTTAAACATACCATTAAGGGCATAGCCTTTTGCAACAAACATTCCACGTCTAGAAAGAACAAAATAGTCCGATTCAAACACTAGACGAAATCCCAACTTGTTGAGCATCCATCCCGACATGAGATTCTTCCGTATCTCTAGGACATAAAGCACATTGGTCAAAGTAAGCTCCTTGCCAGACGTCATCTTCAGGATGACAGTGTCTTCCCCCTTGATGCTTGCGGTAGCTTTATTTCCCATATAAAGCTTTTCTTCACCTGTTGCTTCCTTGAATGCCTTGTCTCCACAAACATGGCGGGTTGCACCCGTATCAACGAATGATCCTTTTGGGTTTTCACCCATCGCGTTGACTTCTTCAATCATAGCCGCTTCCTCGGTTATCATTGCAATCATAGGCATACCATCCTCATCAACCATGTGCGCATGCTCACGCTTAGGTTCCTTGCATTGGTTAGCACGGTGCCCCGTCTCGTTACAATTGTAACAAGTACCTTGGAAAGGCGCAAGCTTCTTTTTCACAGCCCCTTTTTTCGGTCCAAGGTTGTTAACCTTTGTTTTCCCCTTGTTGTCCTTTTTACCCAGTTTGCCCTTATTGCCCTTTGAGGACTCCCCAACTTCCACCATGTTTGCCTTAGCCGAAGCTTACAAAATGGTGCCTTCTTGGGCCACCCTGTTGTCCTCTTCTATACGAAGACGGACGACAAGTTCCTCATTCTTCATTTCCTTTCGCTTGTGTTTTAGGTAGTTTTTGAATTCTACCCACGAAGGAGGCAATTTTTCAATCATGGCTGCCTCTTGAAATGTCTCGCTAAGTACCATTCCCTCAGCGTGGATGTCATGAAGTATAATCTGTAACTCTTGGACTTGGTTCATAACAGTCTTGTTATCAACCATTTTGTAGTCCAAGAAACGGGCGACAACAAATTTCTTTGTTCCCGCATCCTCCGTTTTGTACTTTTTATCCAAAGACTCCCATAATTCTTTGGAAGTCTTGATATTATAGTACACATTATACAAGGAATCCAAGAGACTGTCGAGTACATAGCCTCGACATATGAAATCCGAGTACTTCCAAGCCTCTACCGCGCTCAGAGCCTGAGCGTCGGTCTCCCCTTCCGCAGGTTGGGGAGCGATTTCAGTCAAGAACCTCGCAAGGTTCATGGTGGTCAAATAGAAGAACATCTTCTGTTGCCACCTCTTGAAGTGGAGACCTGAGAACTTCTCGGGCGTTCAACATGGTGCGCCACTATGGACGCTCCCACAGTGTTGGCAGGGGTACCGACAACCACGTTGGTGTTGCTTGTGTTCACATTTTCAGTCAGACATTCTGAAAAGTTTCAAGAAAACAAGTTAAAAACTGTTTTCAAAATAATAAATACGCCAATTTATTATTTTATGAGTGCGAAAAAACAGAAAAAAAAAACTTTTTTAGAACACTACTACAGTAGGATTTTAAGAACCCAGTTAAAGAAAGGAGTAGAAGCAGAGTTCTGTTTTGACAAAGTCGCTACTTTGAATCAAAACAGAAAAAAAAAACTTTTTTAAAACACAACCTGCTGTGAAGTAAAAAAAAATTGAAAATCACAGCAGAGAAGTTTGTGATTCTACACAAACGGTGTTTTAAAAATTTGTTTTAAGATTGTAGGAATCCGTTCGTGCAAAATAAATGAAATTCTTTTATTAACTTGAATTACACTTGAACAGAATGATACTGAAACATAAATTACAATTACAACTGAAAAAGGAAAAATAAGAACAGAATTAAAAACAAGAAAACTGTTCTTGGCTGAGGATCGTGTTAGACACGGGTCCCTTAAAACAAATTTCGTGTCTCTTAGGAGAACACATTGTTTCCAGGATACAACAGCCCAAAGCAGTTGTACTGCCGGTCTTGACTCCAACCCGAAGGTGTACTTATCTGCTTGAAAGAAGAAGATAAGAATTCAGTAGGGAGAGAAGATTGTATCAGAGCTGTCTATTTTCCGGTGTGTTCTTTCTGCGTCTGGAACCTCCTATTTATACTGCAGGTATTGAAGAAACTGAAAAAACGAATTAAATGGGAGAATTAAACTGCATTAAACGTCTTCAATGCACTTTAATTCGTCATTTAATTCGCAGTCAAAGCCATTGACTTCGTCAGTTTCGAATGCTGAAGTGTAACTGCACTGGTATTAATTGCTCACACTGGTGCGCATCTGCACGCTCATGCGCGCGTTCGCTATTTTGGCTCACTTCCATGCGCATGTGCGCCTCCTTGGCTCAATCCCATTCGCGCCTGCGCCACGTCACCTGTGAGCCTATACGAGCACGCCACACAGTCGCGCCGTATTGGCTCACTTTGGTGCGCCGCGCATGTCACATCAGTGCTCATGCTCCATGCGCGAGTGCGCCACCATGCCACGTGTACTCGCGCGCGTACGCGCATGACTGCCACGTCATGCCCCACTGTGCGCGGACCCACCACGATCATGCGCCTGCATGCCGCGTCACTAACCACCTGGTCCTTGCAACCCTTGTGCTCCACCACGCGCACGTGGTAAAAAATACAAAGGCGGCTCTCAAGCGGGCGAAGTGCAAAGTGCGCCATCAAAGCGCCATATTGCACCTCATCTCCCACGCTACGCGCGTGCGCGGGACAGGTTGCTTCGCGAGTACACTTAGTGTGTGTTTCCATGAAACAATAAGGATAGAGAGTTCCCACTTAAATACCCCTTTAAGTTTCATCTCTCCTCCTATGTGGGACAAGATGCCACTTTCCCACTTTTTTCAGCATTCAAGTTTCAAACATAAAACTTTGAGCATCGATATCTCATTCATCTTAGCTCCGTTTTGGACGTGGTTTAGTTCGTTGCGAAGCTCTTCCAACGTAGAACACAAACCCATAAATAAATATATAAAACCCGCTCATTTTCTTATATTTATTTCTAGTCTAAATAGGAAAAAAACATTTTACCCCTCATTTAATTGACTTTTTTAACGGGGGTTAACAAATTGTATGGAACTGACATCTTTTAAAAACTCAAAGAAGCACTATTTTTTTGGAATGAAGTGGCACTTTTCAACAAAACACAGAGACGTAAATGACAGTTTACTCAATTGAAAACAGACTGTGATTGGCGGACAAATCTAAAAATGATATGTTGTTAGGATTTTAATATATATATTTTTAAACCCGAGACTTTATAGAAAACCGGGGGGGGGGGGGGGGGGGTTGGATATTCAATTGTGTTGAAATTATCCAACAATTATATCACTAAGATGTTGTACATTAAAGGCCATTTCATTATATGTTGGTGTTTATAGAATAAAGGGCCGATGATTCAAGACAAGATACTTGGAGATTTCATGGCACAGGTAAGTAGTTCTTTAATTTAGCTATTTTAAACAATGCTGAATATAAAGTTTAATATTGCCATTGCTAGTGGTAACTTATGCGTTTAGTGTTGGTTTAGTTTTTCCTTTTGAACTTGTTGAAAGTGAATGTGTTATTAGACTCAAGAATCACAAAAGAGTTATGTGATCAAACGAGTCAAGAAAATTGTTGTTGACAGTACCCTGGCCAGCCATTTGTAGAGCCTATTTTGTGATCTTGAATATTCTATTTTGACACGAATTTTGGTCAGGAGTTAGCTAACACTATAATGTATTTTAGCTAATTTTTATGGATTTTTATAAAAATGTTTGATGTATTTTTATTGATGAATTGTCAAGAAACTTGTTGTTGACAGCAACCAGTCAGCCGTTTGCAGAGCCTATTTCGAGGTCTTAAATATTTTATTTTGACATGAATTTGGGTCGGAAGATGGCTGACATTATAATGGATTTTAGGTAATTTTTCTGGATTTTTCTGAATCGGTTTGATGCGCTTTTATGGGTGATTTGTCAAGTTAGTAATCATGGACAACAACCTTGTTCTTATACTATTTAACGTGTTTCCTTGTTTTTGTTGGTGAGTAATTTATTATAAAATTTTGAAATCAAGCGGTATGAAGCGGGTTAGGAAGGTGAATATTAAATCACACCTATTGCAACGTATCGAATGCGATTAACTATTCACAAGGATTAAAACTTTGGCTTACGACTGAGATAAACAATTAAACATACAGCTAGTGTTTGTTTAAATTATTGAAGAAATTAATCTATTGTATGATATGGTTTGCTATGTCGCTGGCTCATGTTTTCGTATCTTAAGTTCAGTTATGGAAAGAAGTGTTTACAAATTACAAGTGCTTGAACTAGTTAGTTAAGTGTTTGTTTTGGAGCTTGAATACTCAAACGACAGGACATGTCAGTTTTCTACATTTTGTCTAACGATTTCGGGTGCAATCTAATGTTAATACAAAGGAGATATCAAACAGATTAAATATGTTAAATTACGAAGGAAAGGCCTAAATGCTTTTTCAGGTTGCCAAAGCATTGAAAGTAATGGATTGCGTATTTATGAGGTATGTTATGTTTCATTGGTAAGAGGGTTGCAATCATCTAAATTTAAGGTATTATGCATTGCTTTAAGGTGTTCGGGTGAAATTTTTTTCATTGTGTAATAATCAAGGGGGAGGTGGGAAGCTTTGTTTCTCTTGGAGGTCCTGGGTTCAAGTCCAGGCAAGGGGGATTTTAATATTAACTTGGTAATACTAACATACTAACTACTAACCCGGTTAGCGATATCCTAGCCATACGCCGTTAAAAAAAACGTGGGGTGTTGTCGATGTTGTCAGGCACCAAAGCAAGTTATAAATATGGAAGCGAATGATAAAGTCTTCTAACAGAAATGTGAAGAAGTCAAAACAGATCTTATGTGATCAAGCCTCGTTATTTTCCGGATCGGATACATCTTTTAAACTTAATGGGTTAATAATTATAGGTGTATATTCATTAAACTTGAGAATGATTACTAGATTTATGCTAAACTTAATTGATGGGTAGTAACCCCATATATATGTTTAAAAATAATTGGGACCTCAAATTAGAATTTCATTAGTTAAGACTATATTTAAATGGGTGTTACATCAATATCCAAGAAGGGGAGAGATAACTTCTTGAACACCTTCGCATTATGAGTTTTCTAGAAAAAAACATACAATAGAATAAGTGATCGTGCATCGTAATTTCCTGATCTCCTTTGACGCTTAACCTGAAGCAACACTGGACATTAACTAACCATATGTGGTTTAGCGAAATCAACGTGTATTAGAAAATTGTCCTTCTCCAAATGGTTAATGGTAGAGAGAATGAATATATTTAGAGTAGGATTAAAGGGTGTGAGTAATTAGCCGGTAAAAAAAAGTTACATTAACTACCATTGTTTAGAAAAATGTAAGTATTATAAAGCGTGTTATAGTATTTTTTTATGCATTCTTGTGCTCATGTTTTTTTTTTTTTTAATTCTAAGACCTCGTAACTCTTTCATATCCATCTCTATTCAACGAATTAATATTTTCTATTCTTATTTTGTTACTACTCTTTTTATTTACAAGATGTGAAAAATATAGGAGAGATTTTTATTCTAAGACCTCATAAGTCTTTCATATCCATCTCTATTCAATGAATTAATATTTTCTATTCTTATTTTATTACTTCTCTTTTTATTTACAAGATGTGAAAAATATAGGAGAGATTTTTATTCTAAGACCTCATAAGTCTTTCATATCCATCTCTATTCAACGAATTAATATTTTCTATTCTTATTTTATTACTTCTCTTTTTATTTACAAGATGTGAAAAAAATAGAAGAGAGATGGATAAACATGAACACCGAGTCTCTAAATATGAAGAATGATAAACGAGTCCTTAAATGTTATACATAGTTTGGGGAATGTGATGAAGTGGTAAATCCTAAACTTTTTCTCAAAATGAGTTGAAAAGTAGAACCTTAATCTTGTGGGAATGTTCTTATAACTTTCTACTTATGTCAGTCGGAGATTAATCAATTCTTTGAGAAAAATGCCCGGATAGTCCCTGTGGTTTCACCTTTTTTCACCTATAGTCCCTATCTTTCTAAAACTACTTGAATAGTCCCTGTGGTTTTCCGTTTTGTTCTCGGATAGTCCCTGGGTCCAACTTCAGTTACTTTTCTCTGTTAAAATGATGTGAAATGACAAAAATACCCTTTCAGTTTGTTTTTCACCTATAGTCCCTATCTTTATCACTCCCTTTTGTTTTTAGAACCCTAATTCTCATATGTACAGACATATGACAGCCAACACCCTCATCATCTCTCCCTCACCCTCACTTTCTTTCTCTCTCTCTCTCTCTTTCTCTCTCACTAAAAACCACCACCACCGTCACCTTCACTGCATGTAATCCGAAGCTGACCCGAAAACTAAGTTGAACCGAACCTGAACCTGAAAATGAGACCCAAGATGAATCTGAATCGAGCCAAACCCATTTGATGTTGAACGAGCCTAACCTGAACAAATTCACCATCAAAACCATCGCCGTCACAGGCTCTGTCGCGCTGCCGTGACCCCACCGCCGCCATAACTGCACCACCGCACCACTGCCTGTTCACCACCGAGCACCACCGCCGCCGTAGACGGCGGCGTCGCCGCCGTTAATTCCAGCCGTCGACCACCGGTATCCTCTGACATCTCTCATCGCGTCTCTCTCTCTCTCTCCGTCGATCCATCCACGGATCTCCTTCTTTTCGTTCTTTTGCTCTCGTTTCTCGCCGGCTGTAGGTGTGGTCGGGACTTGTGTGGTTGTCAGAATTACGAGGATCGGAGGGGGGGTGTCTGAGGTGTCGAGGGGTGTGTGGGTGACCGGAGATGGTCGGAGCTGTTGCCGGAGCTCCTTTACTCGGCTGGAGATGTGAAGATGGAGAGGGTATCTGGTCAATTTGTATGTGTGTGTTCCTTGTATGGTGAAGAAGAAGCACCTCCTTTGTGTGCAGTAGAAATCGACAGAGAGGGATGAGGGAGATGAAGGGTCAGTTCTTTCATGAAGATGATGCCCGGATAGTCCCTGTGGTTTGGCCTTTTAAGGAAAGGGTATTTTTATCATTTCACACCCTCTTAACACCCACTTAACAGAGAAAAGTAACTGAAGTTAGACCCAGGGACTATCCGAGAACAAAACGGAAAACCACAGGGACTATTCAAGTAGTTTTAGAAAGATAGGGACTATAGGTGAAAAAAGGTGAAACCACAGGGACTATCCGGGCATTTTTCTCCAATTCTTTTGAAGTAAAAGGTGTGTGAAATCATGGTGGTGTATCCCGCTATATTATGCCGACTCTGACTAAAAATCACATCCCATGTAAACAATCTATCACACACATATTGTCAACAAAACTTATGTTTAGCTAACAAAATCCAATAGATACGCCAACAAGACTTCCATAGACGCATAGTAATTGTCTTCTTTGCCATTTAGTATTCATAATGCATGAAGTTTTGACATGATGTTTAAAGCACTAAACTAAAAAAACAACCAATAATGTATTTGTATTAGAAATTTAATCTCTAGCTTTCTAACCAAAGGCATCACTCATATAACACCCGGGTTTTCGTCCTACCGTGTGTTACGCCAGAGAGTTCTGCTCTTGTGGTGGCACAACAACTAAGTGGCAGCCGACGGTATGGTTTCCCGGGGGAATGCCCGAAAAAAGCCAAACTATAAAGCCAACATGGACCCGGTTAAGACAACATAGTATGGTCAATGGGACAAAATGAGGCTCTCCGATTTAAAGAGTGTTGTACTCTAATACATGAAAATAACCGTTTCAAGAAAAAAAATATTTAAAGCACTAAACTAATAAAAACAATCAATAATGTATTTGCATTAGAATTTAATCTCTGGCTTTCTAACTAAAGGCACCACTCATATAATTAATCAATGTGTTATTAAGTTAAAAAACTTTCTTTGTAGAAGTTATAGTTTTTATTAATACAAACATTTATAAATTCAATGCATATCTACCATATATTACAGTCATATTTCAAATCTATCACAATTTTCTGCCGAAAGAAAAAAACCATATGAAAGAATACGCATTCTCTATCTTCTTAATAAAAGGTAACAAATGTTTTGTACACACATTGACATGGATGTACCATATATAAAGAAACACAAATTATAAAAATAAAATAATGAATAAACAAGAAAGATATTGAAGTGTCCAGATCAGATCAGCCTTTTTCCTTTTCTTTTACTGAATAAAATAGTGGCTGTTGATGCAACAAACACAGGACCAAGGATGGTAGCTTAACTGGTCAGGCAAAAGGGCTGAAGGGTTCAGTTTTGCCTAACGCAGGTCGCGGGGTCCCTCCACGTTTGCAAAACGTGGAAGGAGGTTCACTAGTATGATTGAGATATTTGCTTTGAAGTTCCTTCTTCGAGACTAGCTCGAATCCAGAAAAGAGAGCAAATGAGATGAATCTGATGAAGAGTACTTTGGAGGTGACAAAGAACTCTTGAATGACAAGAGATTAAGGAATCTCTGCTTTTCGGAATGTCCAGAAAGTGTCTTCGAGCTGTCTTCTTATAGTGGAAGACATCTCTCGAAATGGTATGGATTATACTAGTGGAACCTGTTTGCTTATGGAGGGTTTCCCCTTTTGGGGTTCAAGGCTTTGGACCCCTGGTTAATAGGGTGTGTTTGTACAGACCTGCTCTGACTTTGTGAGTTGGTGAGCGTGAGTTGGTGAGATGAGTTGGTGGACATGACTAGTTACTGTTCCTCGATTCACTCATTATGCAGCTTTTCATCCGATGAACCTTTCAACCTTTTAAGCTCTTTGCATATTAGTGATTTTATTTGTCTTTGGGCTACCCCCGTCGTCAGCCCCCCAAGTCAGAGGTTTTTGGGGTATTATGCTCAAAGACTTCTGACTTTTATGCATGTCTTGTAAAGGCTTCAAGGGTTCGTTGTTTGGAGGCTTGAAGGGTTTGAGGCGGTTACTTTTTTGAATTTTGAAATTTAATCGATTTGACAGTTGATTGGACATGTGTCAGGCGGCGGATTGGCAGAAGTTACTTATTTACCTTTAATGCCCCTACTTTACTCTCTTATTTGTTTTAACTATTGTAAAGTTTCTTCACTTTCTTTGCAATCATTCACCGTTTTCCTCTTCTCAGGTTAGTTTCTTCTCCATTTTCACTTTTACTTTTTCCGATCATGGGTGCCCTTAAGGATTTAGCGAGGTCATTTTCTCGATTGACACAAGAGGAGGTAGACCTGTTTTGTCTTGAACATGGTATTGATAAACAGTTTAATCCAACCGCCCCTGCTTGCGATGCTTCCATTGACAAACCGATTCCTGGTTTTATTGCTTTGTATTGTCGGCATTTTGAGTGGTCTAATCTTCGTTACCCTTTTTCGTTTTTTGTTCTAAATGTGCTTGAGTATTATCGAGTGTCTTTTGGGCAAGTGCACCCGAAAGGAATGGCTAGGGTTTTGCACTTTGAAGTGCTGTGTCGTGCTTTAGGTTATGATCCTTCGTTGTTGCTCTTTCGGAGGTTCTTCCGGTTAGCCAAAAACGGTGATTGGTTTACTTTTGAGAACACAAAGGTTGAAACTTGTCTCGTTTCCTCCATGGTTACGACCCTTGGATCATGGAAGAATACGTTTTTCTGGGTTTCTGAATCCATCATTCCTTTCAAAATGGTGTGGAGGCATCCGGATGCTGTTCTCAACGATCCGGAGCCTTCCGAGTCTGAATTAAATGATGCCTTTCTTTCAGCCATTCGGGGGTGCCCTTCCAGGGTTCGTCCTTTTCCCGAACATTTGTTAGTGCTTTTAGGGGTTAGTAATATTTGGGCAAAAGTTGATCGGGATCCGGTGTTGATGAGAAATGGCCTTGGTATGCATTTTCTCCCCTATGCCTTTTCGTCTTACTTTGTTTGTGACTTATTTTCTTTAATTGTTTTTTGGCAGTTATGTCTGCTTTGGACTTCATCAAGAGTGACGATACGTCCGATGTGGTTTTTGAAGATGCTCCGACTGTTCCGGGTGAAAATGTTGTTGTGAGGACCTCTGAGCAGAGGTTTGAGGGCTCGGGTTATGTCAGTGTTGAAAATGTGAAGGGTTTTACTAAGTCCAATATTCCTAAGCCTTCGACTCGCCGGTTATCTCGTCGTTTACTGAAAGCTACTCCTCAATCCACTTCCACTGAGCCAGTGGATTTGAGTGATGACATCGAGGTTTCTGAGGATCAGGCTGAGGCAGAGGTTGAGAAGGAGAAGGAATTAGTTGTGCGTGGTAAGAAGGTTCGAGGGAAGAAGGGTGTTGCTACCCCTGTTCAAGAATCGTCGAGTAGAGACGTTGAAGGGTTGAACCCTGAGGGCACTTATGTGCCTTCTTGGTTGGTTAAGAATGATGACACTTTTAAGGATGCTGCTGTTTGTGAAGATGCTCTTAGTCATCTTGCTCCTCCTTCCGTTCGTGAAGCTATTGCTGAGATGGATGATGACACTATGTTAGCTCGCATGGTTTTAACTACTTGCAACCTTGCAGCCATGCTTCCCCAAGGGATTACACGCTTTCGCCAAAGGATGCGGGAGTATGAGGATTTCTCTAAAAAGAAAGACAAAATGAAATCCTCCCTTGTATCGATGAAGAAGGAAGTGGCTGGGTTTGCAGAGAAGGAGGCAGCTTGGAAGAAGGAGATTGAGGATTTGAAGAAGATGCATGCTATTGAGATGGGTGACCTGAAGAAAAGCTTTGAAGCTAATTTGCTGAAGTTGAAGGCTGATCGAGAGGCCTTATCTGTCCAGCAGAAGGCTTTTCGTGAAGAAAAGGAGGGGTTGAAGGCTTCCGTTGGTCAGGTGACTGCGGATAATCAGTGGTTGATCGAGCATGGGTTTCAGCAGGTTGTGACTTATCTTTTGCACTCTAAGGAATTTAACTCTGCCCTTGGTGATGTTTACACAAAGCTGCTGAACCTGGGGAAGCATCAAGGCCTTTCTGCTGGCTATAAACTTCATGAATCTGGGCAACCTTTGGAGAAGTCACCCATGTATCGCCCCGAGGCTTCTGATGTTTTCAAGGCTTCTGTTGAGCAGATGGAGAGGCTAACTTACCCTTATATTCATGAGGTATCCTCCTGCTTTGGTAAGCCTTTGTCTGTTTTACAGGGATTGAAGCCTGAAGGGTTGAATGAGAAGGTTTGTGCTGAGGTTTTGGGCTCTTTGTCGAGGAAGAGGTCCTACTCCGGGGACAGTGATGATACCCTTTCCAGTCTGCCTGAAACCTCGAAAGATGCTGGTTTGGAAACCTCTGCGGTTGGTGCTGAAGAAGGTGTGAAGGGGAAGAAGACAAAGAAAGCTAAAAAGTCTAAGGGTGAAGGTTCCAAGCCTTCTGATAACTGACATTTATTCGTAGCTTTCTTAGCAAACATTTTATGTTGTGTAATGTTTTAAACAATGTTTAGGTTTTGGGGACCCTTAAGGTTCCCATGGTTGGTTGGTTGGGCCTATATGGCTGTTGAACATTAGTTTTATCTGCAAGTCACTAGGGCTTGCTTTGACTATCTAATGAAGGTCTTTTATGGCCTTTCTGACTATGACATGATGGTTTGGTGTTTTTGTTTATTTTACTTGCTTGGTTTGTTTTTTAAGGTTTCAACCCTTCAAGCTTTTTGTATGGTTGCTGCCGGGTTGAAGCCTTTAACCTTTCAAGCTAAGTATCCGTTAGTTGAACACTGGGCAGCTTCTGATTTGGTTTGTATGTTTGGTTGATGGGCTTGTTTATTTTTATTTTCTTGCCTTGTCTTTGTTTACTTCGTCTTTATGTTTTTTACACTTTAAAGGGTTCAGTGCTGCAGTCACTTTGCCTTAGTGTTTATCATCAAGACGTAGTATCTATCCTTTTCTTTTATTTTGTTGCGATTTGTTTGATTTCGTAAGTCTATTTATTGGGTACTTTTTTTTTTTTTTTTAGACTTAAGGAACGATTGGTGTAGGCTGTTCAAACCTGTCTATGAGACACTATTGTTTTTCTTTGATAAGTCTCATGGAGTTGTATTGATTTAGGAACTCACCCCTTATATAGGTCCATTCAACCCTTGAACCTATTGAGCGATATGGCCTGGGAGCTCATCCCCTTACATGGCCCTTGCCATGGAGTTTTTTGCTAGGTTCTCAACCTGATATTAGGATAGAAAGACAAGTTTGATAAAGTAACTTCAATCATTCAAGCAACATTTGCTTTTACAAAAGGTTTTTGTTTTGCTACAAACCAAACTTTCTAAACATAAAACCTTCTAAGGGTTTTTCCGTTCCAGTGCCTTGGGAGCCTTTTGCCTTCTGAATCTGCCAGCTTATAGGATCCGCCCTTGTGTGCTTCTAGGATGGTGTAAGGACCTTCCCATTTTGGGCCTAGTTTCCCTTGGTTTTCCTTTTTGCTGGCTTCATTGTTTCTGAGAACTAGGTCCCCTGGCTTGAATCTTTCGTTCTTGACCTTTTTGTTGTAATAGGCCTCCATCCTTTGTTTGTACTTGGCTTCTTGTATTGCTGCTTGATCCCGGGCTTCTTCTAGGAGTTGCAAGTTCAACATGGTCTCTTGTGTGTTTACATTGGGATCCATGTTGACAACTCGTTGGGTTACAACTCCTATTTCAGCTGGGATTACGGCTTCGGATCCGAATACCAAGCTATACGGTGTCTTTTTGTGACTTGTTTTTTCCGTCGTTCTGATTGCCCATAAAACGCTAGGCAATTCCTCCAGCCAATTACTTTCATATCTCCCCAATCTTGTCTTGATGCCTTCTACAATACTTCTGTTGGTTCTTTCAACCTGGCCATTTGATTGCGGGTAGGCCACTGAGCTGAAGATTTGGTTGATCCTGTACTCCTTGCACCAAAGGCTGAAGGGTTTCTCGGCGAATTGTTTCCCATTATCAGTGACAATTACCCCTGGTAACCCATATCGACATATGATATTCTCCCAAACAAAGTCTATGACTTGTTTTCCTGTGATTTTGGCAAGGGGTTTAACCTCTGGCCATTTGCTGAAGTAGTCGATTGCTACCAATAGGAATTTTACTCCCCCTTTGCTTGGAGGGAATGGACCGACAATGTCCATTCCCCATTTATGGAATGGCCATGCTGAGGTTATGGGGACCAAGTCGTGTTTGGGACTTTTTGGTATCGGTGAGTGGATTTGGCAGGAATCGCATTTCTTTAGTTGCTCAGCGGTGTCACGATGCATTGAAGGCCAGAAATATCCCAAATTCATAAGCTTTGCAACCACCGATCTAGCTCCAAAATGAGCTCCACATATTCCTTCATGCACTTCTTTGACCAAATATTTGCTTTGTTCAGGGCCCACACACCTTAGTAATGGTGCAAGGTATCCTTTTTTATAGAGGATTTCTCCTTGCAACACATATTGTCTTGCTTTGATCTTTACCCTTTCAGCTTCCATTTGGTCGTTGGGTAGTTCATTGTTTTGAAGGAATTTCTTTATGGGAGTCATCCAATTTGGACCTTCCTCGGTGACCACATCTTGTACTTCCAATTCATCAATTGAGCGAGCCTTCAACACTTCAACCAACACCTTTTTTGTGAGGTGGGCGAATGTGAGGGACGCTAATTTGCTTAAGGCATCTGCCTTTTTGTTTTGGGATCTTGGAATTTGTTTGATGTTGCATGCTTGAAAGGTGTTCATTAATTCCTTGGATTTTTCTTTGTACCTTCTCATGTTGGGCTCTTTGGCAACATAGCTGTCATTGACTTGGCTTGATACCAATAGTGAATCAGTGAACACTTCAAGCTTGTTGACTTTCATTTCTTTGGCCAGCCGGAGACCAGCAATCAGTGCTTCGTATTCAGCCTCGTTATTGGTGGTCTGAAAGTTGAAACGAAGAGCATATGTGAATTCTAGCCCTTCAGGGTTGATTAAGATTATACCAGCTCCTGACCCTTCAACGCTTGAAGCCCCGTCTGTGAACAGTTTCCAGGCTTCAGGGTTGGAGGGTTCAGTGGTTGTGGTGTTTACTTCCTCAGTCTTTTGGCTTGGGATTTCTACTAGAAAGTCAGCCAAAACCTGAGCTTTGATTGCTTTTCGTGGGACATAGGTGATGTTATGTTCACCTAGTTCCACTGCCCATTTTGCCAATCTTCCCGAGTTTTCAGGTTTTTCAAGCCCGTTCTTAACGGGTTGGTCAGTGACCACTTGTATAGGATGTGCTTGGAAGTACCTTCTAAGCCTTCTGGCTGTTTGGACCAAGGCTAGGGCTAATTTTTCAAGGGGAGGATATTTGGTTTCAGCCAGTTTTAAAGTTTTGCTGAAAAAATAGACGGGTACCTGAGCCTTATCCCTTTCAATGGTTAGGACGGCACTGATGGCTTCATCGGCGACTGAGAGGTACACCGATATGAGCTCCCCGGTTTCCGGTGCTGCGATATCTGGCAGTGAAGCAAGGTGCTGCTTCATTTGATTAAAAGCTTCCTCAGCCTCATCGGTCCATCTGAAATCTTTCTTATCTGAACAATTCTTGAGTGTTTTGTAGAATGGTAGGGATCTTTTGGCCAGTTTTGATGTAAAACGTTTCAAGGCTGCAAGCTTCCCATTCAAGCTTTCAACCTCCTTCTTGGTTCTTGGCGGTTTAGCTTCGAGAACAGCCTTTACTTTGTTGGGGTTGGCCTTGATGCTTTGCTTTCCCACAATATGACCCAAGAATTTTCCTTCATCAAACCCAAACGAACATTTTTCAGGGTTAAGCTTCATGTTGATTTTTCTAAGATTCTTGAAGGTTTCTTGGATGTCATCAAGCATCTGGTATTCCGTTTTGCTTTTGATCACCAGGTCATCGACATAAGCTTCCATGTTTCTTCCAATTTGGCTTTCGAAGGCTTTATCGACGAGTCGTTGGTAAGTGGCTCCAGCGTTCTTGAGACCAAAAGGCATTTTTTGGTAGCAGAAAATGCCCTTGTCGGTGTGGAAAGCCGTCTTTTCTTCGTCTTCCTTTTTCATGAGGATCTGATGATAGCCTTTGTATGCATCGAGAAAGCATTTGAACGGGTATCCCGTGAGTGAGTCAACCTTGAGATCAATTTCTGGGAGTGGGTAACAATCTTTAGGACAAGCCTTGTTAAGATCTTTGAAATCTATACACATCCTCCAAGAGTTATCAGGTTTTCGAACCATAACAGGATTAGCAATCCATGACTGGTACTTAACTTCTCGAAGAATGCCAGCTGATACGAGTTTTTCAACCTCTTGGCAAGCTGCTAGGCTTCTTTCGGGTGCCAGGCTTCTTTTCTTCTGCACCACTGGCTTGACGTTTGGTGGTATCCTTAGCTCATGTTCAGCAATGCTTCGAGGAATCCCGGTCATGTCTTCGGGGGACCAGGCGAATACATCGCTGTGGTGTTTTAGCAGCTTTTCAAGGTATGAAAGAGTTTCTTGAGAAAGGTTGGGGTTGACCCTTATCCGCTGTTCGGGATATTTAGGGTTGATGACTAACCCCTGCTTGTCTTTCTCGTCATCGGGACTTTCTCCTTCGATCAGGTAGGCTTCCTGAGAGGGTTGGAGGGTTGCAATCCCTCTCTCAGTGGGGAACTTGACAGTGCCATGGCCAATAGATACAGCCATGTAAAATGCACACTGTCCGGGCCTCCCTATGATCACATCATAGTTGGAAGGGATATTGATAACTACGAAGGTTAGTGATCGAGTCCTTTCCTTTAAACCTTCCCTGAAACATACGTTAAGAGTTATTTGCCCCAAAGGTTTCAAGGTTATATCAGCGATACCTTTTATGGAAGTCCCGGAGGGTTGAAGCCTTGAACGCTCCTCATTGCTTAATCGGTTAAAGAACTTTTCGAACATGATTTCAGTGGCTGCTCCTGTGTCTATGTATGCTTTGCATGTTTGTAAGGTCCCCACGAGGGCTTCGACCACAAGAGGGCCAGGTAGTGGGTCCTTCTCCGTTGGGGGGAAGCAGACACACTGAAGCTCCCAAGCTTCCAAGCGTTGTTTCTTGTAAGGGGCCCTGTCATCAGAGTACACCATGTTTACTTCCTTACCTTTGCTTTCAGCCATCTTGTCTCGAACTCCTTTTACCAAATGGGCAAGTTCTCCCGACTTGACGGCCTCTTCAATTCTCTTTTTCAGTTGGAAGCAATCATTGGTGTGATGTCCCTTTTCTTCATGGAATTCACAGAACTGAGTGGAGTTCTCGTTTTTCCGACTTTTGGGAAGAGGCCTGGGAGGTCTGAAGTTTTGCTTGACCTCTTCCGTTGCCAGGATCTCCTGAGGGGTTTTGGTGAGAGGAGTGAAACTCATGTTTTTATCTCTGCTTGAAGGGTTACGCCCTTCAACCCTTCGAGGGTCTGAACCTTTTGGGCGTCTGTCGTAAGAGTTGAAGTTGCCTCTTTTTCTAGCTGGACTGCTACTTCGCCAGCCAGAACCCCTTTTCCTTTGTTCCTTGATGTCAACAGCTTCTTCTCCTCGGATGTGAGCCTCGGCTCTTTCAAGGGCTTCTTCCAAGGTTTTGGGTAGAGATTTGTTGAAATCTCGTGTGAGATACTTAGAGGTTATGGCGTTCATAAAACCGGCAACCCTCATTTTCTCATCAGCCCCCACGTAGGTTAACCCTTCTTTCTTGTACCGTTCAATGAATGCTCGTAGGCTCTCATCATCTCGTTGTTTTATTTGGAAGATTACAGTCGCGTCCTTAACGTATCTCCTTTGTTGGGAGAAGTTTGCTAGGAAGCCTCTGCTGAGATCATCAAAGCTTCGAATGCTTTGAGCAGGAAGGTCGTTGAACCAAATTCTAGCGGACCCAATGAGGGTTTGCATGAACATTAGGCAACATTCAGCATTCGACCATTTTTCTATTCGAGCAGCACCAGTAAAGATTTGAAGATGATCTTCAGGATCTTCGGTCCCATCATATGTTTTGATGTGGGCAGGCATTTTGATTTTTGACTGGAAGTCATAATCAGCTATCTGTCTTGAAAAGCATGAAAGGTTGCTTGGCTTGTAAGGTTTAGCCAAGTCCTCTTCAGGTCTCGTGCCTCCGTTGTTATTATTGCCTTGGTTTCCCTGGGTGGCCAGCACTTGATTGATGAAGTGCTGCCAAGGGAAGTGGGCCATCATCTGAGACATCACATTGGGCACGAAATTGAAACCTTGAAGGCTTCCAGGACCAACCGAGCAACTTACCCCAAGAGGGGTGCTGGCAACAGCACTTCGTGCCAAAGGGAGCACGGACAGGGCTTGCTCCCATGTGGTATTCAGAGAAGTGGGACAACTAGTCACTGGGGATTGTAGGAGTTGGTCGAGGGTTAACTCGTGTCCCAGAGGAGTACCACTAGCGGTTGGTTGGGAAGAAAGAACAGGATGAACAGTGGGGTTTGTCATAGTAGACAAATAAGGATGAAAGTTTGAAGGGTTGCTGGGACCGGCCTCACCTCTTGTAACAAAGGGTGGTAGAGGTGGCCCAGGAGACAACGTCGGCTCAGGCTCGTCATAGTCTAGACGAATCCTTATACCTTTTTCCCTTTCTCTGTTCACATGTTGGTTAAGAAGTGATCTTAACTCAAGGAAGTTATTAGCGACCCCCTCGGGGGTAAGTTCAACGCGTGTAGGAGTGTCAGACACACCAACGTTGGGAGACGGAGCTCCAGATCTGGATGGGGTTGGTGTGTTAAAGGTGAGGAACTCGGGTGTACTCCCCGGAGTTGAAAAAGGCGTTGTTATTGTTGTGTGAGCTTGACCACTTCCCGGGGTAGAGGTGTTAGGAATCTGGTTCACCTCCCCCGGAGATCCACTTTCTGACATGGTGATTTTGAACGAAAGGAGCTACACGTACCAGGTCTCTTTTGAGGAGAAACAGCGGCGTAGCCCCACGGTGGGCGCCAACTTGTTGATGCAACAAACACAGGACCAAGGATGGTAGCTTAACTGGTCAGGCAAAAGGGCTGAAGGGTTCAGTTTTGCCTAACGCAGGTCGCGGGGTCCCTCCACGTTTGCAAAACGTGGAAGGAGGTTCACTAGTATGATTGAGATATTTGCTTTGAAGTTCCTTCTTCGAGACTAGCTCGAATCCAGAAAAGAGAGCAAATGAGATGAATCTGATGAAGAGTACTTTGGAGGTGACAAAGAACTCTTGAATGACAAGAGATTAAGGAATCTCTGCTTTTCGGAATGTCCAGGAAGTGTCTTCGAGCTGTCTTCTTATAGTGGAAGACATCTCTCGAAATGGTATGGATTATACTAGTGGAACCTGTTTGCTTATGGAGGGTTTCCCCTTTTGGGGTTCAAGGCTTTGGACCCCTGGTTAATAGGGTGTGTTTGTACAGACCTGCTCTGACTTTGTGAGTTGGTGAGCGTGAGTTGGTGAGATGAGTTGGTGGACATGACTAGTTACTGTTCCTCGATTCACTCATTATGCAGCTTTTCATCCGATGAACCTTTCAACCTTTTAAGCTCTTTGCATATTAGTGATTTTATTTGTCTTTGGGCTACCCCCGTCGTCAGTGGCCATCATTTTCGTACATGAATTGCATTCTATTATTATTAGGGCAAAGACTTTGAATCCTTTGAGAATGCAGCACACTATAGAAGACACCACACTTGAAAAGGCTCTACCTTGTGGGCATATATTTTAATCATATAACTTTTATTTTTCTTTCCCTCTTTTTTATTTGTTTTTATTTAGTGATCAAGTTGCCGGTCTTGTAACATTTGATTCATGTTCCAGTTATGTGGAATCAAAGATAAAAAGTCTTTATAGGGGACGAGTAACACACATAAAACATTCAACTCGGTTTTAGATGTTGTTTTGATGTTCTTAAATCATGGTTTAAGTATTTGTGTAAAACAACAATCATAAACTACTAGACCAATCTGTGACTATTTTTAATTTGTTACTAAAGACTATTCGTAAATGTTGCCTTTGGTCGATGATTCTAATTTAGCTAGGGACTAATCAACGATTGCTTTATCGTTGTAACAAAAGGGTTGCATGGAGGATTCTCGTGTTTTTTAGCATCTATATGACGAATTGGTTGTGTATATATAGACCAGCTCGATTTTTGAACCATTATGACTCTTATTGCTAACCGTTAACACAAGGGTGATGGTATCTACACATCCCCTAAAATTTTTGTACATCCCTCAATAGAAACCATATAGGCCAATACGCTTCTTATAGGGTTTGAAGCATTAAATGCGACACCAATAGGAAGCGTATTGGGCAATACGGTTCCTATTGGTACAATATTCTTTGACACGCACGCAGTTCAAAACTATACAGGTCTGAAAAGCGACCCAATAGGAAGCGTATTGCCCAATACGATTCCCATAAGTTTAATAGGAAGCGTATAGGGCAATACACTTCCCATAGGGCTTGGGTTGGTGAATGCATTAAATCAATAGGAAGCGTATTGGGCAATACGATTCCTATTGGTATAATAGGAAGCGTATGGGGCAATATGTTCCCCTAGACCCAAAGTATAGGAAGCGTATGGGGCAATATGGTTCCCTAGAGCCAATGTACATCCCTCAATAGAAACCATATAGGCCAATACGCTTCCCATAGGGTTTGAAGCATTAAATGCGACACCAATAGGAAGCGTATTGGGCAATACGGTTCCTATTGGTACAATATTCTCTGACACGCACGCAGTTCAAAACTATACAGGTCTGGAAAGTGACCCAATAGAAAGCGTATTGCCCAATACGATTCCCATAAGTTTAATAGGAAGCGTATAGGCAATACACTTCCCACAGGGCTTGGGTTGGTGAATGCATTAAATCAATAGGAAGCGTATTGGGCAATACGATTCCTATTGGTATAATAGGAAACCCAAAGTATAGGAAGCGTATGGGGCAATATGGTTCCCTTGATCCCGTAATCTGAATCATTTTTATAAAAATGTGTCAAAAAAACGTTTATATATTATTTGTATAACTTAAATTCTTTTCGTTTTAAATTTGCAGATATGGCGTCAGATGATGAGATTGATGGCGCGGGAGATTTCGATCCATGGGCCGGTGACGATTGTTCACGATATCCGTATATGATATACCCTTCCCAAACGTATGAAGCGAAATGGTTCAATAAACTTAGGGAGATAAAGGTGGGGTGCATGAGAGGGATACATTGGGATTCGTTAGAGACATGTGGGGTGGCGGACACTGTTCGACAGGTATTTGAGATGTCGCTTCGTCAATTTGCCGTCGCCACCGGTTTTTACACAGACTTGGAGTTGGTTCAGGACGTGTATACCACGGCTATCGATCGTATGCCCGAGGATGAGTTGATTGCCTGGTGGCCCACCATCGGTGAAGGTCCATACATCAAGGCGGAGGAGGTCCGATCCTCGGAGATTCGCGACCCGTTAATTCGTTACTTGCATCGTGGCTTTAGCACGGGCATCGCGACCCGTGACAAGAGTTGGTTATAGGTTTGTCGGGACGAACCGTCAGGTTTGGGCATGGCAGCCGTTGTACATCACCCGCGTTTGGAGGCCGAGGAGGTTCAGATGCCTCAGATGGCTGAGCAGGATGGCAGGCATGATGATGTTGAGGTCCCGCCTCAGCATGAACAGGGGGATCATCAGCATCCACAGAGAGCTTATCGCGCGGTTAGGTTGCCTCGGTCAACCAACCGTCTTCTTGATAGGATTTTGCGTAACCAAGATAAGCAAATGCGACTTCTAACACTGCATGGTCAGGAGATAACATCCCACGGTCGCCAGATGGATCAGATGCATGATGACATAGGGTGGCTGATGACTGGTATGGGTGAAATGTATAAGTACATGGGTATATCGGTTCCACCCCGTCCACCACCACGAGTTTATCCGGACCAGGGCCCGTTCTTTACGCAGAAGCCCGACCCGTCCATGCCATCCTTATAGCCTTACGACCCGTCCTATACTCAGCCCGACCTTTCCTTGCCACATTTTCTTCGGTCCGGCCAGACCATGCCGCTCTTTCCTCTGTCCGACCTTTCCATGCAGGTATGTTATTTTGTTTTATTTCATTTTCTACGAAAAATTTTAATGTTATGTAATGAGTATTTTGTTTGAATTTTTTATATGCTCCAGGCACGTCCTATACACGGCACAACCCGTCACCCTCTACTAGGCGTGGCTCGAACTTTACAGAGGAGGAGCTCGCTGAGTCTGACGAGTATTGATGATGATAGTGGTTTTTATTATCATATTATGTAGTACGGTACGAACAATTGAATTTAATTTTAAGTATTTGTAATATTTGTTTAATTTGGATATGTTTAATTTGTTTGGATTGCTTAATTTCACTACGTCTTTTATAAAATTTATAACAAAAAAACTAACATCATTTTATAACAAAAAAACAACTTAATTAATGTTTAAAAAAATAAAGTTAAAAAAGATACTAATAACAATATGTTGTTCTTGCAAAAAAAAAAAAAAAAAAAAAAAAAAATTCCTGCAGGGAACGTATGGCCCTATATGATTCCTCTTGTCTTTTGAAAAAAAAAATCATCAAGGGAGCGTATGGCCCTATACACTTCCTTTTAGCTGACCATCTTTTGAAAAGCTTGGTACACATATAGGAAGTGTATTGCTTAATACGTTTGGACCCAGAGGAACCGTATTGCCCTATACGCTTCCTCTGGTCCCCTAATAATTAGCTGACCATCTTCTGAAAAGTTTGTACTTCAAGTACACATATAGGATGTGTATTGCTCAATACGCTTGGACCCAGAGGAACCGTATTTCCCTATACGCTTTCTATAAGGTTCAAGGGATGTGCAAATAACCAAGGGGGGATGTGTGAATAACCAAGCCCTAACACAAAGGACATAGATTAACACACCCTTGGAATTGAATATGAACCAAACCTTGTGAACTGATGGTTAGTTAGTAACACAACTTGAGCCATTATAACCCTTGGACTTAACTACAACGAAGTGATTCCATTTTGAAAACCAACATGACTCCTCCCTTGGATTGATCCTACGTGAACAATCAAACCTTGAGTTGTCGCGCCCTTTGGACTGAACCATCGGTAACTGTCTATTGCCCAACAACTGAGACCCTTTATTGGATCGGGCGTGCGTTTGAACTTTGAACCAACACAACACATCAAACTGTTTCTGACTCGAATGAATGAACCAGCACCATCCATCAAGGTTGTCTGTTCCGATTTTAAAAACCCACCAAGTCAAACCATTTTTATCGAACCAAAAAAAATTAGAGGTCACTTTCGACAATGGGGTGTTTTGGGTTTGTTTTATCATTTTCAAATCATCTTTGATTCAAATATTTGAAACCTTGAAACAAAGAGTGAAAACAAGCTAAGCTGCGTCCGAGCTCACCTAAGTTTGAGCTTTTTGGCATATTTTGAGGTCTATTTCTAAAGGCTTAAGTTTGGCTCATGTGTAGTTTTTTCAAGCTCATCTTGGCTTAGGCTCGGTGATGCGTGTGTAGTGTAATATACTTTTAATGTATAATTAAGCCCTTTTTACACCTTTAGCCAAGTTTTAAATTTATAAAACACGATATTCACTAACACTAAACACACATATGGGCAAGTGCACCCATCGTGGACGTAGTATAGTGTTGGTAAGATACCGAGGTCGTCCAAGGACACAAGAGCTTTTAATACCGGTTTATCCTCAACGTCTAATCAAATCAAAACGTGAGAAAAATGTTTTTTAACTAAGAAAATAAAAACTAACTAAATGCTGAAAAATAAAATAAAATAAAAACAGATAGACAAGATGAATCACTTGGATCCGACACGTGTATTAGTATAACCTTTGATTATTTTCGCACTTTTGCACTTGTTTAAGAGATTATCTTAGTTATTGTAGTAGGCCCCTCTTTTGAAGGCGACGTTACCCTCAACCCAGTAGTTTGAGTCAGCAAGGATACAATCCTAAAGGGTCGGATTATTGAAAGATAATGAATTAAGTTATTAATGCAAATTGTGGTAGGCCCCGCTTTCGGCGGTGACGTTACCCTCGGCTAAGTAGTCTGAGTCAGTAGGGATACAGCCCTAAATAGCCAGGTTATAGTATTAATAGTAGTTAACTTATGAGGGGGTCAAAGAGTTTGGATCCCCGCCATCCAATACCTATGGGTATTGAAGGAGATCCTACTAAATTTGACCCAGGTCCCAAGCAGGACCTCTAAACGCTGAACAAGGGCAAGACCCTTACCAAACCGTTCCCTTAACCCCCGACCAGGTAGCCAACATACCTCCATATAGACCGTGGAGATATGAATGGTGAAAATCTTTTATTTTATATAGACAGTAAAATAATGCCAAGACACCACGGACAAACGATAAGGAAAGATCACCTTCAACATAAGTAACTAGTTATTAAAGTCATTAATACAAAACCAAATAAAAAGTGCAAAAGATTAAAAATAAAAAGTATTATACTAAACACTTGTCTTCACCAAGTGATGTAAGAGACTTAGGCAAACATGGCCTTGATTGTCAAGAACTCTTACGATCAATCTTGGATCCCGAGACGACTCACACACTCTATGATGGACAATGGATGATGGTGGTGGATGATGGTGTTATGGTGGTGGTGGATGGTGGATGAAGTGTGAGAGAGGTGGTGTGCCAAGGGATGAGTTGAAATGGCTCCAAGCACTCCTATTTATAGGCTGAACAGAAGCCTGGGCACGGCCCCGTGTCCGCTGGACACGGCCCCGTGCCCGTCTGACACTCTCTCTCTTCATTAATTGTAATTCACAATTACAATAAATGCACCTGCAGCACTCTGACCACGCCCCCGTGTCCGCTGGGCACGGCCCCGTGGTGGGCAATAGAAGCTTCTACCACTTTGTCTTTTGTGCCAGGGCTGACCATTCTGGACACTGCCCCGTGTTCGCTGAGCACGGCCCCGTGTTGAGCTGGACACGCCCCGTGTCCGCTGGACACAGCCCCGTGTTCAGCTGGGCACAGCCCCATGCTCAGCTGGGCACAGCCCCATGCTCAGCTTTCTTCTTGTTTTTGCTTTGGGAGATGCTGTCGAGGAGTCGGGCATGCCACGTTTCTTCCTTTTCTTTGTATTTATGTTGGATTTGGCTGCATTTTTGCTTCTTTTGTTCATTTAAGCTCTTTTAACACTGAAAATACAAAAGGAAGACAAAAGCACACTTTTTCCAACATTAGTACTTAAAAAGGGTTAGTTTTATGCCTCATTTGATGTAATTTATATGTTGTATTTTACACACATCAAATACCCCCACACTTGAATCTTTGCTTGTCCTCAACCAAAACTCTTTAATATGTGGCTTACACTCCCAAATGGAATGGGTAGAAGAGAAGGGTTTGGGCTTGTCTTGAGTGTCGGGAATCCAAGATCTTTATTGGGTTTTATTTTTATACTATTTACAATCCTATTCGTTATGATTTATTTAGAACGTTTCATAGGATAAATTACTTATTAGGGCATAACATGCTTTTTTTAAAATTTCATTTATATACAAGTTCACATACCTCACGGGGGATCACTCAACACTCGGCCGAAGATGTATTTTTGTGAAACACTCGAGACCGGCATGGAACTTACTTCTACCATATACTTGCCAAGCAATCAATCCTCCTCCTTTTTAACTATAAACCTTTGTAAATATCAAGAGGACTTTTTGGGGTGAAGGGTTAGGCTTGGGCTAAAGGTGGGTGGTTGGGTTTGTGGTTAGTAAAAGGGCGAAAAAGCGTAAAAAGCATCGGTTTTCGTAAAACACTTTGTTTTTTTTTTTTTTTTTTTCTAATGAAGCATTTTTCAAACAAGGTTTCTTTTGATGAGCTTGTTTGTTTATTACTAACTTCATTCTTCTTCTTCTTCTTCTTTTTTTTTTGTGTCACAAGAAAACCGAGCTTTGTTACTAAAAATAAAGGGTTTAGAATGAAAAAGGTTTTGGTGGGTAAAGGGTGTTTGTTTTGGGGAAAGAAATGAAAAGGTTTAGGCTCAAAGGAGTTAACTTAGGGGATTTTGGGTAGGTGGTAAAAGAAAAAAGAAAAATAATGGTGTTGAAAGAAAAAAGGGTTAGTCCTAATGCCTCCATCATTTACTTACTCGGGTTTAAGTTGGTAAGGACCGGGAATGTATCGTCGTGGCAAGTTCTAGAGTTGTAAGAAACCAAGCGGCTATTCACACAAGAAACGAAAAATGAGCATTTAATCTAAAGATGTGTATTTGTATGCTCAATAAAGGCTCAAAACTCACTTATTGTGGGAATGGGTTTATAATGTGATCAAGTATATAAAATTAAATTTTAACTAGATTTGTCATGCCTTTTCATAATTTTCTTATGTTGGTTTCGTTTTATCACGATGCTATCGGTTGTAAATTTGTAAAAATATAACCTTTTTAGAACTTGTTTTTCCCAAATTAAACCAAGACAAGTAAAAAAAATGAAAAGTTTTTGAAAAAATTTGGGGTGTTTAGCGGTTCCAATAGAGTTTTGTGTAAGGCTTGTAATTAGGACTTGCAAAATTCAAGGTTTTAGCATCCCCCCACACTTAAATTACACATTGTCCTCAATGTGTCTCAAAAATAAGATTTTTGGTTGATTAGAATGTGTAAAAGTGGGTTAAAAACAAGATTTTATGTTACTGGGTAGCTGAACACGGGGTGGTGTTGGCTGAGCACGGCCCCATATCTAGACTGCCAGTACCAAAAGTAAACAGAAGGCTGGGCACGGGGGCGTGTTCAGTGAGCACGGCCCCGTGTCCAGATACCTGAACTGGGCATTTCTGCAGAGTTTTGGGCACGGGGGCGTGTTGGGTGAGCACGGCCCCGTGCTGAACTTGCTGTAATGAAGAAAAATTGTCGAGAGGCTCTGTTTTTGTGCATGGGGTGTTGGTTCAAGCTTCCCTTAGCATCCTTCACCATCCCGAGTGTGTTTTATTCCTGAAAATTAAAACTAAACTAGAAAGCATAAAAGTTAAACTAATCTAAAACTAAGGATAGTTCCGCGGAATGCCTCCGTGGTGCGCCACGTTTATAAGGGTCCTTGGCTAGACCCTCCTTATCGGGTGGTTCTGGCTCATCTTCAATTAGGGGGTCATTATTGCCAAAAGGATATTTCATTGAACGCTCAAGATCTATGCTCCTTTTGAATGCCCCTAACTGAAGAGGTAGATTGTTAAATTTCCGGTTTTTCAAAGCTTCATGAGTTTTTACAAAAGGTTTTCCCAAGACTAGAGGAGCGTCATCGAGGATGACACAGTCGGTTGGAATAACCATTTGATTTGTTTGAACCAAGACATCCTCAACTACACCGATTGATTTTATTACTTTGCGGTTGGATAGAAAAATGGGTATTTGATGTGGAGCGAAATCACTAATACTTAATTTTTCAAAAATGTAGTTAGGCATTATGTTAACACAAAGATCTTTATCAATGGTGATATTACTAATAAAGGAATTTTGAAAGAAACATGGAACCAGTGTAATGTTAATTTCAAAAGGGTCTTCTTTTATTAGTGAAGTTTGATCATTAGTTAACTTAACACTAACTATTTCTTTGATTTTAGCACTAGTGTTTAACTCTTTTAAAAACTTGACATGAGGGGTTACTAAACAATGACTTTCGAAAGTAGGTGACAAGAGATTAATTTCTTCAAAATTAGACTCCTCTTGCATTTTAACATTATCGGACTCACCTTTTTCATTGTTTAACTCATGTGTCGGTTTTTCACTTTCTTGTTCTTCCATTTTTACACTTTCAACTATCTCTACGTTATTATTACAATTTAGTTCTTTTCTTGCGCGGGACTCCTCTTCCCTTGCGCGAGATTCTTTCATGTAACGTTCGATAGTTTTAATGTGTTCTAATATCCTATTGGTCACTTCGGTGAGAGAAAAAGAATTGGGATCCTCAAAGCTTGAATCCGGTTGTTCGATCCTTGGCTCCTCATAGTACTCATATGAAGTAGATGGTTCACACCATTGTTCTTCATTGTAAGTATATGATGGGTAAGGGTCGAAACTTTGTTCTTCATAGTACTCATATGAGGTGGGTTGTTCACGCCATGGTTCCTCATAATAAGAGTATGAAGGTGGTGGCTCATATCTTGAATCTTCAAAGTATGAGTATGAAGGCTCATACCTTGGTTCATCAAAATATGAGTATGAGGGAGGAGGTTCATACCTTTGGTCTTCATAGGATGTGTATGAAGTTGATGGCTCGTACCTGGGCTCCTCATAATAGTTATATGAATTGGATGGTTGATATGAGTTACTATATTGAACCGAGCGTGTGTTACGACAATTAGTGCAATAATTACCCCTATAATCATCCGCATCATAGGTGTAGTTGTAATCTCCTGAGTATCGATCCATAAGAATCACTCAACAGACCATAACTGAGTCTCGGGACCAGAAAACAAAAAAAAAGACGGAAACAGAAGCTGGACACGGCCCCGTGTCTGGTGAACACGGCCCCGTGTTCAGGGTCTGTATCTGGGCGTTTTAATTAAAGTTACTGGTCACGTTGGACATGGGGGCGTGTTGAGTGAGCACGACCCCGTGTTCAGACTCTGTATCTGGGTATCTAACTAAAAATATACAGCACGGGGGCGTGTTCAGCGAGCTCGACCCCGTGTTCAGGCTACTGTAAATGCAAACTAAACTAAAATGCAGAAAAATGTGCGCGCATTTTAAAAAGGTTTTGAAAAACTGATTAGGCCGTCGATTTTAAGCTTTCTTAAAATCCTTGTGTCCCCGGCAGCGGCGCCAAAAACTTGATGCGTGTGTAGTGTAATATATTTTTAATGTATAATTAAGCCCTTTTTACACCTTTAGCCAAGTTTTAAATTTATAAAACACGATATTCACTAACACTAAACACACATATGGGCAAGTGCACCCATCGTGGACGTAGTATAGTGTTGGTAAGATACCGAGGTCGTCCAAGGACACAAGAGCTTTTAATAACGGTTTATCCTCAACGTCTAATCAAATCAAAAAGTGAGAAAAATGTTTTTTAACTAAGAAAATAAAAACTAACTAAATGCTGAAAAATAAAATAAAATAAAAACAGATAGACAAGATGAATCACTTGGATCCGACACGTGTATTAGTATAACCTTTGATTATTTTCGCACTTTTGCACTTGTTTAAGAGATTATCTTAGTTATTGTAGTAGGCCCCTCTTTTGAAGGCGTCGTTACCCTCAACCCAGTAGTTTGAGTCAGCAAGGATACAATCCTAAAGGGTCGGATTATTGAAAGATAATGAATTAAGTTATTAATGCAAATTGTGGTAGGCCCCGCTTTCGGCGGTGACGTTACCCTCGGCTAAGTAGTCTGAGTCAGCAGGGATACAGCCCTAAATAGCCGGGTTATAGTATTAATAGTAGTTAACTTATGAGGGGGTCAAAGAGTTTGGATCCCCGCCATCCAATACCTATGGGTATTGAAGGAGATCCTACTAAATTTGACCCAGGTCCCAAGCAGGACCTCTAAACGCTGAACAAGGGCAAGACCCTTACCAAACCGTTCCCTTAACCCCCGACCAGGTAGCCAACATACCTCCATATAGACCGTGGAGATATGAATGGTGAAAATCTTTTATTTTATATAGACAGTAAAATAATGCCAAGACACCACGGACAAACGATAAGGAAAGATCACCTTCAACATAAGTAACTAGTTATTAAAGTCATTAATATAAAACCAAATAAAAAGTGCAAAAGATTAAAAATAAAAAGTATTATACTAAACACTTGTCTTCACCAAGTGATGTAAGAGACTTAGGCAAACATGGCCTTGATTGTCAAGAACTCTTACGATCAATCTTGGATCCCGAGACGACTCACACACTCTATGATGGACAATGGATGATGGTGGTGGATGATGGTGTTATGGTGGTGGTGGATGGTGGATGAAGTGTGAGAGAGGTGGTGTGCCAAGGGATGAGTTGAAATGGCTCCAAGCACTCCTATTTATAGGCTGAACAGAAGCCTGGGCACGGCCCCGTGTCCGCTGGACACGGCCCCGTGCCCGTCTGACACTCTCTCTCTTCATTAATTGTAATTCACAATTACAATAAATGCACCTGCAACACTCTGACCACGCCCCCGTGTCCGCTGGGCACGGCCCCGTGGTGGGCAATAGAAGCTTCTTCCACTTTGTCTTTTGTGCCAGGGCTGACCATTCTGGACACTGCCCCGTGTTCGCTGAGCACGGCCCCGTGTTGAGCTGGACACGCCCCGTGTCCGCTGGACACAGCCCCGTGTTCAGCTGGGCACAACCCCATGCTCAGCTGGGCACAACCCCATGCTCAGCTTTCTTCTTGTTTTTGCTTTGGGAGATGCTGTCGAGGAGTCGGGCATGCCACGTTTCTTCCTTTTCTTTGTATTTATGTTGGATTTGGCTGCATTTTTGCTTCTTTTGTTCATTTAAGCTCTTTTAACCCTGAAAATACAAAAGGAAGACAAAAGCACACTTTTTCCAACATTAGTACTTAAAAAGGGTTAGTTTTATGCCTCATTTGATGTAATTTATATGTTGCATTTTACACACATCACTCGGCTTGTTTATTTAATTATTTATAGACATTTTTTTATTATTTTATAACTAAAAGTTACGTATGTAGGATAATATATCATTTAGTTATATATGGTATAACTTTATGTACAACTAGTATTAAGCCCTCTGCATTACGGTAGGGGTACAACCATGCCAAGTAACACCAATACCACACCACTGTCAGCGACTACCAACATCAGAAAAGCCCGTAAAAATACAAAATAATTAAAAAAGGAAAAATAACACGGAACGAAAAGTAGAAATAAAATCGCTGAACCATGCACGCCTGTTGCGGCGTGTTAATGCGAAAAAATTAGATCGAAACGTAAAACATAGAAAAAAATCACTAAGTCGATCTAGGGCCTGCTCGTTTTGACGAACCTGTCAGACGCGGAAATAAAGATGCATTCCGACGGGCCTGTCAAACAGAAAAACTAGACGAAAAAACATTAAACCCCACACATACGCTGCGGTGTGTTAACTCGCAAAAATAAGAACAAAGCTTAAATTGTAGTCCATAAAATGTTAAGCTTTACATAAATTGTAGTCTATAAATAATTGTTATAAATCTTAGTTAATAAATAATTTACAAGAGTAATTTTTATGAAAAGTTAAAAAGATAACTTATATATTAAAAAAAGTCGTTTTATTATAAATAACTAGGTTTATCCCTGCCCATGCGTTGCGGCGGAAAAACCATATGTAAAAAAAGCAGTCGATAAACCTCACCCGACATCGCTTGGTATTGCTGCACAAAAAACATGCAGCTATGGTCGAATCGTTCGCATTGTTTAAAGTTCATTGAGTGTCTTATTCATTATTAATTTTAAAAAATCTGGCTCATGCTTTGGTACTATAGGCTTACACAATAGAAAATAAAGCAATGTCCCAATCACACTTCCAATGACAGTACAAAATTTACTCTTAACACCATTTTTATTATTATTTGAACCAACATAAGAATTGGACCAGTTTTTAGTAAAAAGAAATCAGTTATTGACTGGAACATTAAATTCTCCAACTTACGAACCCCTCAAAACTCCCTTTCTTCCTTACAAAACATCCTTAAACACAACCAATTTACAAAGGACATGATCTACGATAAAGAATGCCTCCTGCTCCTGAATGTCGGCGTGCAAGACTTTGTTTCTTCAGCATTCGTCGAACGACTCTCTGATGCATCCGAACTCCCGTTATCACTATTTTTGTCCTTGGTAGAAAACATCTTCATTAATATTCGTTTTGATATCACTGCCCCCTTAGCTTTATTCATCTTTTCGCCATCTTTCTCCGCTTCTCCTTTAAGTTCCTTGGGATCCTCACTTGTAGGAACCGTCCCCCATTCTTCTTTGGTGTTAGTTCTTGAGGCAAATTAATCAGCTCAGGTAGCCTTGGATCGGGTTTCGGTTAAAGGCTATACATGATTACAAGTCACCCATCCATCTCTCCAATTTGTTTAGAATGTACTTGAGAAAACTTCTGTTACCAAATTCAAAAGATTCGATATTAATAAAAATAATAATAATAATGTCTTTATCTAACGTAAGGTCACTCGTATTAAACTTCTCTAAGGGCAATACATGTAGTATGGCAACATTGAACTGTGCTTTACAGGTCGGATTCGGTTGGGTTTGAATCGGTGAAAGCACCCAAGTATATTTCTGACGCATACGTCCTAATTATTTTATTTACAAAAGGAAAAGACGATTACTCTGGTAATAGAGTTTGTTCAATCATATTTTAACACACTAATTATTTCTAGAAATGGGCAAAGCGTTTATGGGTCAATGCAAACTGATGTTAAACTAAAAGTTGATCCGAACCCATCGGTTCTATAATGCACGTCGGTTTGCAGCTCACGCTTGAGACTTAAATACAATAAGACTCCATAAATAAATAGGCAGCAACGAATAGGAATAAAAATCAGGTGTGACTTATGCTATCGAGATTGTAGCAGAACCCTTTCCAGCCGTTGCCTCGACTACCTCCGTGCCACCATCTTGAGTTCTTTTTGTTGCAACTATCGCTTCATCTAATAAGTTATTTGATTGTGGTGTAGCCTTCATGTAAAAGCATCCATGAGTACCACAAAGCAACAATTTAATTCACACATGTATAGAAATAACCAATAATATGCCTGAAAAAACAAAGGTAGAAGCCAGCATGGCCACCACCAACAGGCACACTAACACCTAGAAAACATAAATAAATGGGTAAGTCGTGGCAACTTGTGTACGACCTGAACACGTTTAGTTCAGGCCAAAACCCATTTATCCCAGGGTAATGCAAGGAACTTGTCTTTCCACCATATGTTTGAGTGGAGTAACTGTCTTTCCACCAGCACAGGAACCTGGATTGCATAATTTCCAGCAGCAACAATAGAGGTTGTTATCATCTTTGGAACTATTTTACAGAAGTCCGATCTCATAATCTTCATTAATTTCTCTCTTAACGAAGCATCTACAAAGATAAAGTGGTAGTAAGTATCAAGTCATGTACAACACCAGAATAAATTATCATAGTTGAAATTCGATGGCCTTAATTTGAAAAAAGTTTGAAAGCAAATAATGTGACATTGTGTGTTTAAAATCAGATGTCAGTTGCAATAAACTTGGTGAAAACAAAGCCAACCTAATAACACTGACCAATTCTACACGTTTAAAAAAAAACATACCCATTTGGCCCGTTTAATAAAGCTAAACCATTTTGCTCGTTTAATAGAAAAAAATCCCCGTTTGATCCGCTTAGTAAAAGACATTTGTTTAGAGACACTTGATTAGGTTGGTTTCATATTAAGCTACAGGCCAATACTTCTAGCCTTACCATTAACTTTATCTCACATGAGGTGCCTACCAAATTGCAAAATGAAAACCATTAACCAACATTTACTTAATCAAGCCAAACACACATTCGTCATACATCATGGAACTATAATATGGTAAACAATGTTCTAAATTTCAATTCGGGGATAAAAAACCATATTTGCAACATTTTTACACTTCATTCTTCATACCAAGAATAAAATAAACAGTGAATACTCAAAAACATATACCTAGCTTTGCAATTGTGAGACCTCCGAAATGGGCAAATCTCCTTCACCTCAAAAGCTAAAAAACAAATGGCTACAAACACAACAAATTAGCCAATGAGAAAACACCCAAAAAGTAAAATCGGTCCAAAAAACGGTTAGCAAAGTTGCTCACTCACCTTCTTCAACATATACTAAAACGCAAGTCGCCAATTAGTTGCACGTATACATTACTAAAGGCTATCATGTAACACCTCGTAAAAATGCGACCAATATAATACAGACACGTGTCATGGACTTTAAACGTGTAATGGAGTGATCTGGAAGGACTGAAATTGTCAAACAATATAATTATGTGAATAAAAGGGATCCAAAGTGTCACCATGCCATTCTTGTGCCTCTGATTGACCTCACACGACATTCGTATTCTTTAACGAATAATTTATCGAACATTGGAAGTCGTTTGTGTTAAAAATAAGGATCTTGCAAAGCATAGGGGTTAAAAGTGTCAACATGTTAAAGTTACCTCTGAGTGACCTTTAACGAACCCAAAAACATTGTAAATAAATTAATATTCCGTTCATAAGAATATTAGATATTAATTTTGTGGAGTTTCCATGATAACAAGACTTTTCGGGTGATCGTACGACTAACCGGGAGCTTAACAGAGTTAGTTAAATGACCTAAGGCCCTTAAAAGATAACTATGGGGGTCCTAAGTGCAATAAATGGAACTTAAATAAAGTTTAAATGGACCAGGGATTGAAATTGCAAAGTTGCCAAGGTTTTTACCGGATCAGAAGGTCTACGCGGCCCGCGTAGACTCCTTAAGGAGCTTACGCGGCCCGCGTCCGACTGCCAGATGCAGAAAAATGGGACAGGTGCATGTACAGCAGGTTACACCGCCTTTGCATGGTGGCTTTCGAACTTAGGGACTGTACCAATGGTATTTCATGCATAGGGGACACCTGGGGAGATCAGGAATCACTTGTAGACTTTGTTAGAATGATCTTGTGAGATTCAGATTCCTATATAAGGAGTTCTTGTTTGCTAGTTCATGGCACATTCTCAAAAATCATTCTCAACTCATCTCTGGAACTTCTTGGAGCTCAAACAAGTTTCCTCAAGTTCCTAATTCGTGCTAAGAGCATTTGTAAGCATTCTTAGCTTCTCTAGTTCAAGTTTCATTAGTCTAATGACCAAAAGTCAAAGCCATCGTAATTAAGCTTTGACTTAGTGATTAATCACTAATGGTCCAGTCATTTTTCAAATTGAAAGTGGCTATGAGTTGGTAATTATGTGGGTAATAAGTCCTTAAAAGGGCACCCCCTGATTATCACTCTAACTTGGTCAATTGTCGGGTCAAACTTAATATTAAAAAGTCAACAGAAAGCTATTTTGCAAATAAATTCATAACTAGTATGTAGAAGTTATGGAACCTGTTTTAACACTAAAATAACTTGGTAAATAATGTAAGAACATGTCTAAGCATGTTCAACCCGACAATTCTGAGTTTAGGCTCGGTTCGGAACCGAAAGTCGTAAAAGAAGACTTTTGCTTTGACTTTTAGTTCTGACCCGATTTAGCTTGTATTAGATATGCCTTAAGGTTACTTTAGGACCATATTATAAGTTAGTAAATCCCTCTGAGGTTATACTACATGGTTCCTTAATTATCCGATTCATTTGCATGTTTCCGTTAATTGCTTAAATATTGACCATTATGCCCTTTTGACATTAAAACGAGATTTTTGAAAATGTGAGATGACAAAAACCTTTATTACTGATTTATAAACTTGTCCTAAATATTTGACATCAGTTTGAGGTCTAAATTAGGAGTTATGCTCAATATCGTAATTTGAAAGCTTTTTATTAATTAAACGGCATATTAAGCATAAAGCCTATTTAAACCCGAATTTTGACACCAGACCTTTTACCCACTGATGTAATATAATATTTTAGGATTTTTGAAGATTTTTATTAATTTTTAAACTGATCATAACATGGGGTTCTTGCTTTGATTCGGTAATTGACGGCTATACCATTTTTGCTAATAAAATGAGTTTTAGATAACATTTTGATACCATTGTAAGGTCCGCTTTTCCATAAAAATAATGGTTTACTTAAAAATAAATAAACTAAAGACATCAAAACACCAAATTTGATACATAATGAAATTCTTACAAAAATTGGGCATGACCCGTTCGTACAACGAACGTACCCCCTGTTTTTAACACAATAAACTAACGACAATCTACGACCCATTTCAACTTTAAACTTCCTAAAACTAAGACAACAAGTTTTCAGTGTATGACTTCTAACAAGATCAAACAAAGTAACAAGACATGGACCCAAAAAGTGTGCATATAAACTAGCGGAAGCGCTTGGTATAATAAGGCATGAACACGTGCTCGCTCCATATATGCAAATCGCCTAAAGTGGAGTTTTACCTACATTAACAATCAAATTTTAAAAGGTTAGTTATCACACTAGTTAAATCATAATCCTTTCGTTTTAGCCCCATCCATACAAAAACATTCATCCTTTTACGCATTCGACTACCCAAATAGTTGGGTTAGGCATAAACACTCTCATTGAGAGTTAAGCATATACATTCGACCCGTTTAATTGGGTTTGGCATAAACACTCTCATTGAGAGTTAAGCATACACATTCGACCCGTTTAATTGGGTTTGGCATAAACACTCTCATTGAGAGTTAAGCATACACGTTCGACCCGTTTAATTGGGTTTGGCATAAACACTCTCATTGAGAGTTAAGCATACACGTTCGACCCGTTTAATTGGGTTATTTACTTTCAACATTACTCTTCATTCTATCCGCATAACGGATTAAGCTTTCAACATTCATTATGGCATTCGAAACTACCCGTTCAAACGGATGGCATTCATCTCTACTTGACACGATTTAATTTAAATCGGTCAAAATGTATAGCTTAACACAACTTTCGTTAGCATACCCAAATCCACAAGGATTTGTTATTTACTTGCCATTTTACCACGATTGTCATACAAGGATAGTTCTACATCAAGTTAAGTAAAAAGAGAATTTAACAAAGATCTGTATGCAACGGAACATACCTCGGTCTTGCGTGCCTTCCGTTTTCCTAGTGCTTGTACCTTCTTCCTTCACGCCTACATTACAACGTTCATTCATTCATTTAGTTCATCTACTTCATTCTATCATTTTTCCAAGTTACTCATAAATTCAGTTCTTAAGCATTTCATCAAACACTTGGTAGGCATCATAATTAAGGTATGAGGTACAAGTCTCTAAAGCACATTTTTACTAGTTCATCATCACCCAACATTCATATTTATTCTAATTTTGCATAACTAATTCCTCCTTCATCAATTTATCTAACATTCAAGCATTACAAACTAGATCATATATACATCAAGATAACATACAATCACCATCATTATGATCTTCATAATCATAACACAATTTCACAAAGTGGGTTTTCACTACAATCTTTCATGCAACCTAAAATCACACATGATTCTTGTTCTAGGAGGCAATTCTAACTCAAATTTCCCATATATGGTACAAGAAATCGAGATTGGTTGAACCCCTCATTCTATAATTCGTGATTTCAGAAAATTAAGCTTACCACTTCAATAATCGAGTTTAGATGAGTGTAAATCGAAGTTCATGCATTGGATTATCCTTGAATTTCCTCTTCAATTTGCTGAATTTGGAGAACAAGGGTTTCACCTTGTTCTCCTTCTGCTTGATCGATCCAACCCCACGCACAGGATGTGTGTTTGTGGGTTTACCCACTATAAATCCTTATTTATTAGAACTTTACACATTACCCCCTTATAAGTTGTTAAGTATTTAATTCAAGCATTATTTCAAATTTTTAACTTATTTCTTATCATAACCCATCAACTAGGTTACTTTTTTTTTGTTCATTTTCATTTATTTTAATTGGTAACCGGTTTTTGGGGCGTTACAAGTCTACCCCCCTTAAAGGAGGTTTCGTCCCCGAAACCTTTCTCATTCCAACTAGACCACTTCTACTCTCACTTTTTCATCTATTCATTCACGATGCTTAATACAATATAGACGCATTCGGGATCTTGGCAAAAGTTTTTTATTCATGCATAAACGTATTTGTACGCATTGTCCCTCCGTTCTTAAATCAAGTAAATTACTTTCATAATCACCTATAAGTCAGAATCTGATCCAGGGCTCTTATTAGTGTCGTTTTAAGTTTATAATGCCAGTTTCTAGCATACATCATCACTAACGATTCGTTCATTGGAATTTATTCCAATGTATACTATTGGTCGTACAAGCTTATGCTTACGGTTTGTTTCTATCTTTCTAAATAAGTGACATATTCATACATTTACTAATATAAATAAATCGATTTATTTTATTCCGCACACGAATCATGCACGACATAATTCATTATTGTAATTATAAGCAACCCCATCATTCCATTACTAACGTTATTCCAATTACTTTCTTGCTCATATGAGGGCTTAGCACAACTTTATACGTATACTATAGACATTTAATGACTTAATGGTACTAATACAAAACTTCCCACTTCCTAATTACTTTTTCATACTTAATACGAGTATAAGGCATCATTCTACGATTACGACCGTCACTTGAACTAATTACAGGTTTGAGTTTTAGCCTTGAATTTAATCATTCGCACACTTTATTATCAGCTCCTTGCATGAACTACTTACGATAACAACTAGGTATGTTGTGTACGAGCACCATACTAGCGTTTAACCAATTCAACTCAAACTTTAGTTTAAGGCCTTTAATTCTCCCTCTTAATGTCATTCATACTTTCTCACGCTGACCAGTACAGGTCGATCGCTGTATAGCATACCACAATCATTCTACCATTCATTTTGTTCACATTTACGAATAAACCTACGGATCCTTAATCATTAACTAAGAAATAAACATTTTACTAACCTCGCTTTCAACGTATAAGTCGGTTATCCGTGTGTCGGATCGATCCGCTTCTTTATATGTACCTTCCATGCTAGAATTTGTCTCGTTTATTCATGAAATATGCTCTCACTCGTGGGCATCCTCCCACTAGCTTCAATACTATTATTTCACTAAGGGTTCCATCATATTTATCTATAAATAATTAATTAGCACATAGCCTTTCATAATTGTGTCCTACAGGGTGTTTGTTCGCCTATTGTATCTTTCAAAATTTTCTTACGTACATGCTAAACATATCATACATTCCATTTCTTACATACAATTCTTTCTTTTTATTGGTTATTTCTCCAACTTTCGCAGTTTGACCTTTCAAGGTCAGACTAACACCCCCTTACCTATTGTGGTCGCATCAAGGTACACGTTCGTACCTTATACTTACATAATTGCAAGGGCTTCATTTATTTTGTTCGACTTTTCGGAAGTCTAATTGTAAATGCATTCTTACATATGGGTATCAGTTATCTTATTTTGACACATCATTCTCTAGTCAAGCCCTAAGATCCTATTAAAAATATAATCTTTTATACGTACCTGGCGCGGGTCAAAACCCTTGACTCGTTATTTATACTTTGCGACGGCAATGCTTTCCAAATTGTGACAAAGCATGCCCATACATTATGCTCACCTATAAGTAATAAACTTGACAAACCGAACATTGAATACCGGGTTCAAATAGCGATCGTCCTTTGACCCGTATAACTTTATTTGAGTTTGGTACTTAGTTTTTTTTTTATTCTCACTTCTTTAATACGTCTTCACTTATGGATTCGAACTTTTAAATTATTACTTTTCACTTTTACTAGTTTGAATCCATTTCTCATATTCTAATATTTTCATCTGTACCTTACGTTCTTCTGTCGTATCAATTACCATGATATTTCTTATGATATATTTTCATATTAATCTTCTACATTCAACTTCAAGTGTTGGGTTCTAGCACTAATTTCATGTCCTAATTCATGTAGCGCGTCTCTATGCCACACTCTACATCCTATTTCTAGTGGTGTTCCCACCATTCTTTCTTAAATTTGATTCACATTCAATCGTAAGCTTAAACTTTTCATTCTTATCCTTCTTTCCTATATTGATCCAATCCTTTAAGAATCGTTAGACCCCTTTTTGCTAGCTTGACTGGACATAAGTGAGATGATTCTCGTGTTTTTCTCGAGCTTCGGTCAATTCATGACCATTTCTTAATATATCATTTCCATTTGTTCGTTCACCGTATTTGGTGTTAATTCACCTACGTTCTCTAGCATGTCCCTTACTAATGAGTATCCTACATTACACGTTGCATTTCTTACGTAATATTTCCAAAGTTTGTAAGTAATTATTATTTACTGTCTTCTACAATATAACCTTATAAGGTCAACCACCACCCAATACTTTTTGTATATAAGTATTTCAGTACATGTTGCACTTACTCTCAATTCGAACATCTTTACAAAAATGTCTTTAACTAACATCCCAACTAATATTCTTCCCATACCTTTCATCAACATTACCAAGTTCTCATTTCCGCCTTAGAATTTCTCAACTAAAATTTATGACCGATTTACCCTTATAATGAGGTCTTGTCGGTTTAACATTATGCCAACAATCTCAACAAAACGTACCATAACCTTTCTCATTTATTTATACATTTCGCTTTGATTTCGAATACTCAAACACGTATACACCTTCATGTAGATGAATTCGAAGCGATTGCGAAATCACTTACCTTTAGCGTTCATGTTCATGCTTGCCTCATTGCTTCCTCTTACTCCGTTTGCCATCCATACTTGAATCAACTGACAAGACTTCCATCCTTACATATTAATATATTATTACATTCATAACACTGTTAGCTTATGTGAGCATACATACAACTATTCATTTTCTTTCTATTCATAAGTTAATTGACTTTCGTTAGTCAAATTTCGTAAAAACAAGGCATTTATTATTAGTCATCTCACTTCCAATCCATACAACTAAACTATCGTCAAGCATAACACGTAAATCACTTAATACATAACACATCAACTCTTTACTTTAGCTTTTGTGTCTAATGACCATTTCATAATATTCCTATACTGTTGACTTTTAGATAGTCAACTGTCTTGCTTACATACTTCAAACTTTTGAACGTGTAAAACATGATAGACCGTAATACTAATATTCTACGTATTTCATACATATAATTTACATAATCCCCCAAACAATACACATATGTACATTCACCTTCACGTATTTTCGCATACTAATGCTTCATGATTCTACAAATGGTAATTACCATTCAAGTTAACTATATAACATAATTCCAACGTATCTTTTACTATTAAGCTCATATGATTCGCGTTTAGCACATATTCGCCCCTTAATCATAATATGGCAAATTATTAATTACACATAAGCATCACACCATTCAGGTACAAGGTACACGCCTCTAATGCATAATTCTGATCAAAGCATACATTCATCCGAATTTTCATAAATTTTTACTTTATCGCCAACGGTCTACATAACCTTACATAACTTATTATATCTTCTATTAACTTGCCAGGAGTATAAAACGGGCATTTCTGAGAAGTATGGTAACTTAAATTATAGTTCACAAGCTTTCAATACATCATAGTTCATTAGTCCGTATTTACTTCATTCGCATCCTCACATTTTAAACTTTACTCATTTTTCATTCATTTTTTTTAGCATTCATTTGTGTCATTCGACACATTACTTTCGACCCTTAAAATTTTCTTGCCATCGTAACCACTAATCGTGGTTACATATATCTTATTAGGCCTTATATAGACCCTACACGAACATTTAATAGGCCTTAAAACACTTTGGAAACTCAAAATACGAAAACCAAAACAAAACAAAAATCCTCAGCGGATTTGATTTCCGCTAGCCGTCGGCGACGGCTTCACACCCCGTCGGCGACGGGCTTCATAAATGAGGCTTCGCCCACAATGTCTGTAGACAGAAAGATAGGCCGTCGACAAACATGGGGCGTCGGCGACGGCATTACAGCCCGTCGGCGACGGCCCCTCTTTTGCTGAAACGCTGCTGAACCTTATTTTGACAGTTCCGACCATTTCCCGGGTCCGTTTTCAGCTACCCGGGTCCAGGGACTTCTCATTTTACCCATCTTAACATTTCTTAACATAAGTAATCTTAAATCTTAAACCGTAACACACTATACATACTCATATCAAGCGAATGTTTAAAATTTTACCTCATTGGCGATCTCAGAGCGAGCACATTTGTATGAGCCATGGTTTGAGTTCGAGCGCTAAGACTCTTGCCCGAATCCCTCAAACCTTGGCTCTGATACCAACTTGTAAGGTCCGCTTTTCCATAAAAATAATGGTTTACTTAAAAATAAATAAACTAAAGACATCAAAACACCAAATTTGATACATAATGAAATTCTTACAAAAATTGGGCATGACCCGTTCGTACAACGAACGTGCCCCCTGTTTTTAACACAATAAACTAACGACAATCTACGACCCATTTCAACTTTAAACTTCCTAAAACTAAGACAACAAGTTTTCAGTGTATGACTTCTAACAAGATCAAACAAAGTAACAAGACATGGACCCAAAAAGTGTGCATATAAACTAGCGGAAGCGCTTGGTATAATAAGGCATGAACACGTGCTCGCTCCATATCTGCAAATCGCCTAAAGTGGAGTTTTACCTACATTAACAATCAAATTTTAAAAGGTTAGTTATCACACTAGTTAAATCATAATCCTTTCGTTTTAGCCCCATCCATACAAAAACATTCATCCTTTTACACATTCGACTACCCAAATAGTTGGGTTAGGCATAAACACTCTCGACGTGGCCCAGAGTTTACCTGGGAGCGGGAAGACCAGATGAAGCACAAGTATCCCCAGTTGTTCCCAAACGAAAACCCCAGCACTGAAGCTACAACCGAATTTCGGGACGAAATTCCAAACTAACGGGGGGATGATGTGACACCCCGTTGAAACGTTCTCACTTACACTAGCTTGACAGTGACTGCCTTAACTTTCGGGACGAAAGTTCCTAAAACCTGGGGATAATGTGACACTTCGGATTTTCCCGGGAAACCTTCTTGATGTAACTTTGCGTGTACATATATTATTAAATGGAAACTATGGATTTTCTGTGATTATGTGTTGTATGTATGTACGTTATATATATATATATATATATATATATAGGTGTATATTACTAGTGAGCCGAAACCGCAAGACCCGACTCGAGACCACCTAGTCTCGAGTAACCCACACCGGTTGGGCCGCAACTCCCTTGGTCCACCCGAAAGCCCATTAGTGCACACCTTGAGATATAAAACCCAAAACCCTCACCACACTCTCCTTTACACTCTCATTCATTTCACCCTCACAACTCTCACACTCTCTACCTCTCACTAAAACCCTAAACCTTAACAAACCAAGATCACCTCCTCACCCTCTCATCTCTCTCGGATCCAACCGTAGCACCAAGACTCCCGGATTTCTACTCGGAACCATCACTCGGAAGTGGAACCCTTGATCCTTCGCACCCACAACATCAACCGGTTAGTGTTTTTGGGTGTTTGCTATGATCTTTGAAGTGTGATGATAAGTGTTGCCATGTTTTTAACTTAGAAATGTCACTAATGATGATGATGAACATGTTTTAGCTAGTTAGAAGTAGAACCGTGTGTTGTTACTTTGGTGATGTTTTGACCGTATGATATGCTTGATTTCTTGATCTTATGGGTTCTTGTTTATCAATGAAACATGCTAGATTTAGGAACCTAATGATGATACCGATTGTGTCCGATTATGTTAAAATGATTTGCGATAAATGTGTGGTCTTGATCCTAATATTTCATATGAAGAACCTTGTGATTATGTGTTGAAAGTAGGATGAATATGTAAAGAACATGTTGAAGGTGTGATGAATGTTATGAATATTTGAAAAATGCTTGTTTTGATCCATTTTGCTTAGTAATCAGACAAGGAAACATGTTGGTGCAATATGGTTGGATAGTACACAATCACACAAAAACACAATTCTATTGGTTAGTACACATAACAGGTTCTAGAAGGATTCAGGTGCACGTAACAGTGGTTGCGAGTCGGAACCCTTGGTTGCGACTCGAGACCAAAACGTGATTCGTCGAGATCTCCCGGTTGCGACTCGCAAGCAGCGCATGATGAACCGAAACCGAGGTTGCGAGTCGGAATCCCTTGGTTGCGACTCGAGACCAAAGCATGATGAACCGAAACCAGGGTTGCGAGTCGGAACCCTTGGTTGCGACTCGAAACCGTGCATTCTCGAGTCGAAACCACCCTTGTCTCGACTGGGCTGCCTAAGTGTTATTGGGCCATGACTTGTTGGGCTATCTGTTGACTGAACTACATGTGTATCTGTTACTGTTTGTGAAATTGTTAGGACAGGCCCAATAACCCAACTGTTTGTTTGTGTGCATTCTAAGTGTATCTATACGTGTTTGCTATACGTGGTTACTTGTACCCCAACTTGACCTATATTTGGTAACCATGCTAGGACGTGGTGACCAACGTGTTTGACCAAGTAAAATATCTACCGAGCAACCCAAGGTGAGTTCACAACCTAAAGCATGCGTTCCCGGTGGTTTGGGAAACGGAACTACAAACAACACTATCCCCTATGAGGGATACAACTTACTTTTCTTCCCTTGTTATTGGGAACCTTTAGTTAATTACTGTTTATACGGATTGCAACTAACGGCACTAAACGAAACTCTATCACTCAAGTCCCTACTACATAATACCGATTAGTCGCCGGGGCCAGGCGAACGGGTTATTAGTTGATAGCGCTATTTAGGTTTTACCAACCTCACACCGTGCCATGGTTTGGGATCGGTCGTGAACTAATGTACTCAGGCATCCGTAAATGATGATAGAACATTGACATCGGGGCATCCTGCGGAAACGCAAACGGTTACCTAGTGTTCGGTATTGGAAAAACAGTTTAGTCGCTAACTTTTGGGGTAGCTCCCCATGGCATGTATAAACGAGTAAATTAACTGGTGAAACAAGTTTTTGGTAATTAAAACTGGACAACTAGTGAACTCACTCAGCATTATTGTTGACACCTTACTACATGCTTTGCAGATAACCAGTGACTGAGGAGCTGCTGCTTGGGAATGTGTAGTGTTCGCCAAAACCCGTGTGTTGGGTTTTAATTATCTTAAACCATGAACTATCTTTCAAAACTATTTGGTTTATGCTTCCGCTGTTTTGTTTAAACTTACTATCGAACTTAAACTACGATGTTGCTAACTACTTTAGATAGCAATTACTTTACTATTAACCAATGCTTAGTATAATTGGTGGCTGGATCCTGGTCAGTCACGCCCTCAAGCGGATGTTACTCCGCAGGTGGAATTTGGGGGTGTGACAGATTGGTATCAGAGCCATTGGTTATAGTGAACTTGGTTTTAAAAAAGGGGAAAATCTTTTTGAGAAAAACCAGACTATAACCCGTGACTCGTGACGACACTACACTCCAAGTGCAAGGCTCGACTTATCTGACCTCATAGCTCGGACCCATGTTTACTTGCTTGTTTGTCTTATGCTTTCTGCTCTACTATACGTACTAGTTTGCCTAATTAGATAGATTCGCCTCCCCTCTTCTATCTCATTCTCGCTATGTTACGACACCACACTCATACTATGTTTCCTGGTTATGAAGACAATGAGTGGACGCGGACGAGGAAACGTCAACATGACTCAGGCTCAGTTCACTAACCTGATTAACACGGTGGCTGCAGCATTCGCAGCTCACCCTGGAGGTAAGCTCTTGTTTTAGGATGTTTAGATCCTACCGCCACAACGTCTTTTCACCTCTAAGCCCATTCGTATCACTCTCACAACAGGTCAGCATGCGCCTGTGCAACCACGTGTTTGTACCTTCAAGACCTTCATGGATTGCAAGCCTCTTCCATTCAATGGCACTGAGGGTGCCATAGGTCTTCTGCACTGGATCGAGAAAGTCGAAGCTGTTTTTGCTGTCTGCGAGTGTCCCCCTGCTAATTGGGTGAAGTTTGCTACTGGTACCCTTGAGGGAAGCGCGCTTTCGTGGTGGAAGGCGCAAATTCAAATGCTTGGTTTGGAAACTGCTAATGCTACTGCATGGGAAGACTTCAAGGATATGATCAAGGAAGAGTACTGTCACAGGGATGATATCCACAAACTCGAGGACGAGTACTATGGTCTCAAGATGGTTGGGTCAGAGATTGAGACCTACACCAAACTGTCCAACGACTACGCTGCTCTTTACCCAAACATGTCCCGACCCATGTATCGAAGGATCGAATTGTATGTCAAGGGCTTAGTCCCCGAAATCAGAAGCCATGTAACTTCGGCCAACCTCACTGCCATACAGCCCGTGGTTCGTCTTGCCCACAAACTCACCAACCAGGCTGTGGAGGAGGGCAGGTTGCCCAAAAGGATCAGTGCTGCGGAAGGAACTTCTAATGATGGCAAACAAAAGTGGGATGGAAATCAGGGCAAAGATGCTAACTCTACTCAGGCCCCAGCTCAGCAAAGGAAAACTGACAACAACAAAGGCACTCAGCAACAGGGTGGCTACCGGGGAAGCTACCCTAAGTGCAACAAGTGTAACAGGCACCACAATGGAGCATGTAACAAAGGTCAGTGTCAGCGATGCAGCAAGATGGGGCATGAAGCCAAGGATTGTAGAAGTCAGTTCCCAGCAAGGCAGAATCAGCAACAACCCCAACAGCAACAGCAGCAGGGAAACAACCGAGCATGTTTTAAATGTGGGGCAACAGGGCACATGCGAAAGGATTGCCCTGAACTGAATCAGAATCGCAACAACAACCAGGGAGCTGGGAACAATGAGCAAAACAACAATGCTGGGAATGGTGCAAGGGAAGAGCTTTTGTGATTGGAGCTGGAGAAGCAAGGAACGACCCCAACGTTGTGGCGGGTAAGTTCCTACTTGATGATCGTTATGTTTCTGTGTTATTTGATTCCGGTGCCGATGCCAGTTATGTATCCCTTCGCATTAGTAAGAAACTTAAGCACCCGCCTGCATTATTAAGTTCTAAGCACATCGTCGAGATAGCTAATGGTAAGAACATCGAGGCCACGCACGTGATCCACGATTGCAAATTAGAATTGTCTGGTCACACGTTTAGTATCGATCTTTTCCCTGTCAAACTTGGAAGCTTCGACGTCGTCATCGGTATGGATTGGTTATCCAAACATCGCGCTGAGATCCTATGTCAAGAGAAAGCAGTTCGTATTCCTCGCCGTTCTGGCCAACCCCTCATCGTCCAAGGCAACAAAGGTGGAGAAGTCACAGGCATTATCTCGCTTTTAAAAGCCCAGAAGTGTTTACAAAAAGGGCACACCGCTATCCTAGCACTTGTCACCGACACCCACGAAAAGGAAAAGAGGATTGAAGATTTCCCTGTAGTACGTGACTATCCCGAGGTATTTCCTAAGGAACTACCTGGACTCCCTCCCCACCGTCAGGTCGAATTCCAAATCGAACTGGCCCCCGGAGCAGCGCCCATAGCTCGTGCGCCTTATCGTCTAGCCCCTGCAGAACTGAAGGAACTCTCTACGCAACTACAGGAACTATTGGATAAAGGATTTATCCGTCCTAGTTCATCACCCTGGGGAGCACCAGTACTCTTTGTCAAGAAGAAGGATGGCACATTCCGAATGTGCATCGACTATCGTGAGTTGAACAAGGTCACCATCAAGAATCGTTACCCTCTCCCGCGCATCGACGACCTATTCGATCAGTTGCAAGGATCGAGCTACTATTCTAAGATTGACCTGCGATCAGGCTACCATCAGTTGAGAGTTCGTAATGAAGACATCTCTAAGACTGCGTTCAGGACTCGTTATGGTCATTACGAGTTCCTCGTTATGCCTTTTGGAATGACTAACGCACCTGCGGTTTTCATGGATCTCATGAACCGAGTGTGCAAGCCTTATCTCGACAAATTCGTGATTGTGTTTATCGACGACATCCTGATCTACTCGAGAAGTCAAGAAGAGCATGAACGACACCTACGTCTTATCCTCGAACTCTTACGCAATGAGCAATTGTACGCCAAATTCTCGAAGTGTGACTTCTGGCTCCGAGAAGTCCATTTCCTTGGGCATGTGGTCAACAAGGACGGTATTCACGTCGACCCCGCTAAGATCGACTCGATAAAGAATTGGCCTACACCCAAGACTCCAACCGAAGTTCGCCAATTCTTGGGATTGGCAGGATACTACCGCAGATTCATCAAGGGATTCTCAAAGATTGCACAACCCCTCACGACTCTTACTCAGAAAGGCATTGTTTACAAGTGGAATGAAGCTCAGGAGTCGGCCTTTCAAAGGCTAAAGGATAACCTCTGTAGCGCTCCTATTCTCTCGTTGCCTGAAGGCACTGACGACTTTGTGGTTTACTGCGATGCGTCTATCCATGGGCTCGGTTGCGTGTTAATGCAACGCGAGAAAGTTATTGCCTACGCCTCTCGACAACTCAAGACGCATGAAAGAAACTACACTACGCATGATTTGGAACTGGGAGCAGTGATCTTTGCTCTTAAGATATGGAGACATTACCTGTACGGTACCAAGTGCACTATTTACACCGATCACAGGAGTCTCGAGCATATCTTTAGGCAAAAGGAATTGAACATGCGACAGCGCCGCTGGGTCGAACTCTTGAATGACTACGAATGCGCCATCAAGTACCATCCGGGCAAGGCCAATGTCGTGGCAGATGCCCTCAGCCGAAAGGACACTATACCAAAGCGCGTGCGAGCATTGCAACTTACCATCCAGTCTAACCTCCCTACCCAGATCCGACATGCTCAAGTCGAAGCATTGAAGCCGGAAAACATCAGGGCTGAGTCTCTGCGAGGATCGAGACAGCGATTAGAACAGAAGGAAGATGGCGCTTACTATGTAACAGGGCGCATTTGGGTCCCTCTCTATGGAGACTTACGTGAACTCGTGATGGACGAAGCCCACAAGTCCCGCTACTCAGTACATCCTGGTTCGGACAAGATGTACCACGACTTGAAGACTACATATTGGTGGCCTGGCATGAAGGCCCACATAGCAACATACGTCAGCAAATGTTTGACTTGCGCAAGAGTCAAGACAGAGTACCAGAAGCCAGCAGGCCTACTCCAACAACCAGAAATCCTGAAATGGAAATGGGAGCAAATTTCCATGGATTTTGTTACAGGGCTACCTAGATCTCAACGCGGAAATGACACTATTTGGGTAATAGTGGATCGATTGACCAAGTCCGCGCACTTTCTGGCTATTAAGGAAACAGACAAGTTTTCTACCTTGGCGGAGATTTACTTAAAGGAAGTAGTTTCGAGGCACGGGGTGCCAACCTCAATTATTTCCGACCGAGACGCTCGTTTTACTTCGGAATTGTGGCAAGCTATGCACAAATCCTTTGGCTCACGTTTGGACATGAGCACCGCTTATCACCCGCAAACGGATGGGCAGTCTGAACGCACCATCCAAACCCTAGAAGACATGCTTAGAGCGTGTGTGATCGATTTTGGCAAGAATTGGGAGAAGCATCTACCGCTAGTAGAGTTCTCTTATAACAACAGCTACCACACTAGTATTCAGGCAGCACCTTTTGAGGCATTGTACGGTCGTAAATGCCGGTCACCTCTTTGCTGGGCGGAAATCGGTGATAGTCAAATCACGGGCCCAGAGATGGTGGTAGATACAACGGAAAAGATTGCCCAGATCAGACAACGTATGGCGGCAGCTCGTGACCGTCAGAAGAGTTACGCTGATAAGCGTAGGAAACCACTAGAATTCCAGGTAGGTGACCGGGTTCTACTTAAAGTCTCACCCTGGAAGGGTGTGGTTCGCTTTGGAAAAAGGGGCAAGCTTAATCCGCGATATATCGGACCATTCGAAATTACCGAGAAAATTGGTAAGGTTGCTTATAGATTGAACCTGCCTGAAGAACTGAGTGCGGTACACAACGTATTTCACGTGTCTAATCTGAAGAAGTGTCTATCAGATGAAACGCTCGTAATTCCTTTCAAGGAACTGACTATTGACGAACAGCTACACTTTACTGAGGAACCGATTGAGATCACGGATCGAGAGATCAAAATCCTCAAACGTAGCCAGATACCCCTTGTACGAGTCCGTTGGAACTCGCGACGTGGCCCAGAGTTTACCTGGGAGCGGGAAGACCAGATGAAGCACAAGTATCCCCAGTTGTTCCCAAACGAAAACCCCAGCACTGAAGCTACAACCGAATTTCGGGACGAAATTCCAAACTAACGGGAGATGATGTGACACCCCGTTGAAACGTTCTCACTTACACTAGCTTGACAGTGACTGCCTTAACTTTCGGGACGAAAGTTCCTAAAACCTGGGGATAATGTGACACTTCGGATTTTCCCGGGAAACCTTCTTGATGTAACTTTGCGTGTACATATATTATTAAATGGAAACTATGGATTTTCTGTGATTATGTGTTGTATGTATGTACGTTATATATATATAGGTGTATATTACTAGTGAGCCGAAACCGCAAGACCCGACTCGAGACCACCTAGTCTCGAGTAACCCACACCGGTTGGGCCGCAACTCCCTTGGTCCACCCGAAAGCCCATTAGTGCACACCTTGAGATATAAAACCCAAAACCCTCACCACACTCTCCTTTACACTCTCATTCATTTCACCCTCACAACTCTCACACTCTCTACCTCTCACTAAAACCCTAAACCTTAACAAACCAAGATCACCTCCTCACCCTCTCATCTCTCTCGGATCCAACCGTAGCACCAAGACTCCCGGATTTCTACTCGGAACCATCACTCGGAAGTGGAACCCTTGATCCTTCGCACCCACAACATCAACCGGTTAGTGTTTTTGGGTGTTTGCTATGATCTTTGAAGTGTGCTGATAAGTGTTGCCATGTTTTTAACTTAGAAATGTCACTAATGATGATGATGAACATGTTTTAGCTAGTTAGAAGTAGAACCGTGTGTTGTTACTTTGGTGATGTTTTGACCGTATGATATGCTTGATTTCTTGATCTTATGGGTTCTTGTTTATCAATGAAACATGCTAGATTTAGGAACCTAATGATGATACCGATTGTGTCCGATTATGTTAAAATGATTTGCGATAAATGTGTGGTCTTGATCCTAATATTTCATATGAAGAACCTTGTGATTATGTGTTGAAAGTAGGATGAATATGTAAAGAACATGTTGAAGGTGTGATGAATGTTATGAATATTTGAAAAATGCTTGTTTTGATCCATTTTGCTTAGTAATCAGACAAGGAAACATGTTGGTGCAATATGGTTGGATAGTACACAATCACACAAAAACACAATTCTATTGGTTAGTACACATAACAGGTTCTAGAAGGATTCAGGTGCACGTAACAGTGGTTGCGAGTCGGAACCCTTGCTTGCGACTCGAGACCAAAACGTGATTCGTCGAGATCTCCCGGTTGCGACTCGCAAGCAGCGCATGATGAACCGAAACCGAGGTTGCGAGTCGGAATCCCTTGGTTGCGACTCGAGACCAAAGCATGATGAACCGAAACCAGGGTTGCGAGTCGGAACCCTTGGTTGCGACTCGAAACCGTGCATTCTCGAGTCGAAACCACCCTTGTCTCGACTGGGCTGCCTAAGTGTTATTGGGCCATGACTTGTTGGGCTATCTGTTGACTGAACTACATGTGTATCTGTTACTGTTTGTGAAATTGTTAGGACAGGCCCAATAACCCAACTGTTTGTTTGTGTGCATTCTAAGTGTATCTATACGTGTTTGCTATACGTGGTTACTTGTACCCCAACTTGACCTATATTTGGTAACCATGCTAGGACGTGGTGACCAACGTGTTTGACCAAGTAAAATATCTACCGAGCAACCCAAGGTGAGTTCACAACCTAAAGCATGCGTTCCCGGTGGTTTGGGAAACGGAACTACAAACAACACTATCCCCTATGAGGGATACAACTTACTTTTCTTCCCTTGTTATTGGGAACCTTTAGTTAATTACTGTTTATACGGATTGCAACTAACGGCACTAAACGAAACTCTATCACTCAAGTCCCTACTACATAATACCGATTAGTCGCCGGGGCCAGGCGAACGGGTTATTAGTTGATAGCGCTATTTAGGTTTTACCAACCTCACACCGTGCCATGGTTTGGGATCGGTCGTGAACTAATGTACTCAGGCATCCGTAAATGATGATAGAACATTGACATCGGGGCATCCTGCGGAAACGCAAACGGTTACCTAGTGTTCGGTATTGGAAAAACAGTTTAGTCGCTAACTTTTGGGGTAGCTCCCCATGGCATGTATAAACGAGTAAATTAACTGGTGAAACAAGTTTTTGGTAATTAAAACTGGACAACTAGTGAACTCACTCAGCATTATTGTTGACACCTTACTACATGCTTTGCAGATAACCAGTGACTGAGGAGCTGCTGCTTGGGAATGTGTAGTGTTCGCCAAAACCCGTGTGTTGGGTTTTAATTATCTTAAACCATGAACTATCTTTCAAAACTATTTGGTTTATGCTTCCGCTGTTTTGTTTAAACTTACTATCGAACTTAAACTACGATGTTGCTAACTACTTTAGATAGCAATTACTTTACTATTAACCAATGCTTAGTATAATTGGTGGCTGGATCCTGGTCAGTCACGCCCTCAAGCGGATGTTACTCCGCAGGTGGAATTTGGGGGTGTGACAGATTGGTATCAGAGCCATTGGTTATAGTGAACTTGGTTTTAAAAAAGGGGAAAATCTTTTTGAGAAAAACCAGACTATAACCCGTGACTCGTGACGACACTACACTCCAAGTGCAAGGCTCGACTTATCTGACCTCATAGCTCGGACCCATGTTTACTTGCTTGTTTGTCTTATGCTTTCTGCTCTACTATACGTACTAGTTTGCCTAATTAGATAGATTCGCCTCCCCTCTTCTATCTCATTCTCGCTATGTTACGACACCACACTCATACTATGTTTCCTGGTTATGAAGACAATGAGTGGACGCGGACGAGGAAACGTCAACATGACTCAGGCTCAGTTCACTAACCTGATTAACACGGTGGCTGCAGCATTCGCAGCTCACCCTGGAGGTAAGCTCTTGTTTTAGGATGTTTAGATCCTACCGCCACAACGTCTTTTCACCTCTAAGCCCATTCGTATCACTCTCACAACAGGTCAGCATGCGCCTGTGCAACCACGTGTTTGTACCTTCAAGACCTTCATGGATTGCAAGCCTCTTCCATTCAATGGCACTGAGGGTGCCATAGGTCTTCTGCACTGGATCGAGAAAGTCGAAGCTGTTTTTGCTGTCTGCGAGTGTCCCCCTGCTAATTGGGTGAAGTTTGCTACTGGTACCCTTGAGGGAAGCGCGCTTTCGTGGTGGAAGGCGCAAATTCAAATGCTTGGTTTGGAAACTGCTAATGCTACTGCATGGGAAGACTTCAAGGATATGATCAAGGAAGAGTACTGTCACAGGGATGATATCCACAAACTCGAGGACGAGTACTATGGTCTCAAGATGGTTGGGTCAGAGATTGAGACCTACACCAAACTGTCCAACGACTACGCTGCTCTTTACCCAAACATGTCCCGACCCATGTATCGAAGGATCGAATTGTATGTCAAGGGCTTAGTCCCCGAAATCAGAAGCCATGTAACTTCGGCCAACCTCACTGCCATACAGCCCGTGGTTCGTCTTGCCCACAAACTCACCAACCAGGCTGTGGAGGAGGGCAGGTTGCCCAAAAGGATCAGTGCTGCGGAAGGAACTTCTAATGATGGCAAACAAAAGTGGGATGGAAATCAGGGCAAAGATGCTAACTCTACTCAGGCCCCAGCTCAGCAAAGGAAAACTGACAACAACAAAGGCACTCAGCAACAGGGTGGCTACCGGGGAAGCTACCCTAAGTGCAACAAGTGTAACAGGCACCACAATGGAGCATGTAACAAAGGTCAGTGTCAGCGATGCAGCAAGATGGGGCATGAAGCCAAGGATTGTAGAAGTCAGTTCCCAGCAAGGCAGAATCAGCAACAACCCCAACAGCAACAGCAGCAGGGAAACAACCGAGCATGTTTTAAATGTGGGGCAACAGGGCACATGCGAAAGGATTGCCCTGAACTGAATCAGAATCGCAACAACAACCAGGGAGCTGGGAACAATGAGCAAAACAACAATGCTGGGAATGGTGCAAGGGAAGAGCTTTTGTGATTGGAGCTGGAGAAGCAAGGAACGACCCCAACGTTGTGGCGGGTAAGTTCCTACTTGATGATCGTTATGTTTCTGTGTTATTTGATTCCGGTGCCGATGCCAGTTATGTATCCCTTCGCATTAGTAAGAAACTTAAGCACCCGCCTGCATTATTAAGTTCTAAGCACATCGTCGAGATAGCTAATGGTAAGAACATCGAGGCCACGCACGTGATCCACGATTGCAAATTAGAATTGTCTGGTCACACGTTTAGTATCGATCTTTTCCCTGTCAAACTTGGAAGCTTCGACGTCGTCATCGGTATGGATTGGTTATCCAAACATCGCGCTGAGATCCTATGTCAAGAGAAAGCAGTTCGTATTCCTCGCCGTTCTGGCCAACCCCTCATCGTCCAAGGCAACAAAGGTGGAGAAGTCACAGGCATTATCTCGCTTTTAAAAGCCCAGAAGTGTTTACAAAAAGGGCACACCGCTATCCTAGCACTTGTCACCGACACCCACGAAAAGGAAAAGAGGATTGAAGATTTCCCTGTAGTACGTGACTATCCCGAGGTATTTCCTAAGGAACTACCTGGACTCCCTCCCCACCGTCAGGTCGAATTCCAAATCGAACTGGCCCCCGGAGCAGCGCCCATAGCTCGTGCGCCTTATCGTCTAGCCCCTGCAGAACTGAAGGAACTCTCTACGCAACTACAGGAACTATTGGATAAAGGATTTATCCGTCCTAGTTCATCACCCTGGGGAGCACCAGTACTCTTTGTCAAGAAGAAGGATGGCACATTCCGAATGTGCATCGACTATCGTGAGTTGAACAAGGTCACCATCAAGAATCGTTACCCTCTCCCGCGCATCGACGACCTATTCGATCAGTTGCAAGGATCGAGCTACTATTCTAAGATTGACCTGCGATCAGGCTACCATCAGTTGAGAGTTCGTAATGAAGACATCTCTAAGACTGCGTTCAGGACTCGTTATGGTCATTACGAGTTCCTCGTTATGCCTTTTGGAATGACTAACGCACCTGCGGTTTTCATATTATGAATGTTATGAATATTTGAAAAATGCTTGTTTTGATCCATTTTGCTTAGTAATCAGACAAGGAAACATGTTGGTGCAATATGGTTGGATAGTACACAATCACACAAAAACACAATTCTATTGGTTAGTACACATAACAGGTTCTAGAAGGATTCAGGTGCACGTAACAGTGGTTGCGAGTCGGAACCCTTGCTTGCGACTCGAGACCAAAACGTGATTCGTCGAGATCTCCCGGTTGCGACTCGCAAGCAGCGCATGATGAACCGAAACCGAGGTTGCGAGTCGGAATCCCTTGGTTGCGACTCGAGACCAAAGCATGATGAACCGAAACCAGGGTTGCGAGTCGGAACCCTTGGTTGCGACTCGAAACCGTGCATTCTCGAGTCGAAACCACCCTTGTCTCGACTGGGCTGCCTAAGTGTTATTGGGCCATGACTTGTTGGGCTATCTGTTGACTGAACTACATGTGTATCTGTTACTGTTTGTGAAATTGTTAGGACAGGCCCAATAACCCAACTGTTTGTTTGTGTGCATTCTAAGTGTATCTATACGTGTTTGCTATACGTGGTTACTTGTACCCCAACTTGACCTATATTTGGTAACCATGCTAGGACGTGGTGACCAACGTGTTTGACCAAGTAAAATATCTACCGAGCAACCCAAGGTGAGTTCACAACCTAAAGCATGCGTTCCCGGTGGTTTGGGAAACGGAACTACAAACAACACTATCCCCTATGAGGGATACAACTTACTTTTCTTCCCTTGTTATTGGGAACCTTTAGTTAATTACTGTTTATACGGATTGCAACTAACGGCACTAAACGAAACTCTATCACTCAAGTCCCTACTACATAATACCGATTAGTCGTCGGGGCCAGGCGAACGGGTTATTAGTTGATAGCGCTATTTAGGTTTTACCAACCTCACACCGTGCCATGGTTTGGGATCGGTCGTGAACTAATGTACTCAGGCATCCGTCAATGATGATAGAACATTGACATCGGGGCATCCTGCGGAAACGCAAACGGTTACCTAGTGTTCGGTATTGGAAAAACAGTTTAGTCGCTAACTTTTGGGGTAGCTCCCCATGGCATGTATAAACGAGTAAATTAACTGGTGAAACAAGTTTTTGGTAATTAAAACTGGACAACTAGTGAACTCACTCAGCATTATTGTTGACACCTTACTGCATGCTTTGCAGGTAACCAGTGACTGAGGAGCTGCTGCTTGGGAATGTGTAGTGTTCGCCAAAACCCGTGTGTTGGGTTTTAATTATCTTGAACCATGAACTATCTTTCAAAACTATTTGGTTTATGCTTCCGCTGTTTTGTTTAAACTTACTATCGAACTTAAACTACGATGTTGCTAACTACTTTAGATAGCAATTACTTTACTATTAACCAATGCTTAGTATAATTGGTGGCTGGATCCTGGTCAGTCACGCCCTCAAGCGGATGTTACTCCGCAGGTGGAATTTGGGGGTGTGACATCATTGAGAGTTAAGCATACACGTTCGACCCGTTTAATTGGGTTATTTACTTTCAACATTACTCTTCGTTCTATCCGCATAACGGATTAAGCTTTCAACATTCATTATGGCATTCGAAACTACCCGTTCAAACGGATGGCATTCATCTCTACTTGACACGATTTAATTTAAATCGGTCAAAATGTATAGCTTAACACAACTTTCGTTAGCATACCCAAATCCACAAGGATTTGTTATTTACTTGCCATTTTACCACGATTGTCATACAAGGATAGTTCTACATCAAGTTAAGTAAAAAGAGAATTTAACAAAGATCTGTATGCAACGGAACATACCTCGGTCTTGCGTGCCTTCCGTTTTCCTAGTGCTTGTACCTTCTTCCTTCACGCCTACATTACAACGTTCATTCATTCATTTAGTTCATCTACTTCATTCTATCATTTTTCCAAGTTACTCATAAATTCAGTTCTTAAGCATTTCATCAAACACTTGGTAGGCATCATAATTAAGGTATGAGGTACAAGTCTCTAAAGCACATTTTTACTAGTTCATCATCACCCAACATTCATATTTATTCTAATTTTGCATAACTAATTCCTCCTTCATCAATTTATCTAACATTCAAGCATTACAAACTAGATCATATATACATCAAGATAACATACAATCACCATCATTATGATCTTCATAATCATAACACAATTTCACAAAGTGGGTTTTCACTACAATCTTTCATGCAACCTAAAATCACACATGATTCTTGTTCTAGGAGGCAATTCTAACTCAAATTTCCCATATATGGTACAAGAAATCGAGATTGGTTGAACCCCTCATTCTATAATTCGTGATTTCAGAAAATTAAGCTTACCACTTCAATAATCGAGTTTAGATGAGTGTAAATCGAAGTTCATGCATTGGATTATCCTTGAATTTCCTCTTCAATTTGCTGAATTTGGAGAACAAGAGTTTCACCTTGTTCTCCTTCTGCTTGATCGATCCAACCCCACGCACAGGATGTGTGTTTGTGGGTTTACCCACTATAAATCCTTATTTATTAGAACTTTACACATTACCCCCCTTATAAGTTGTTAAGTATTTAATTCAAGCATTATTTCAAATTTTTAACTTATTTCTTATCATAACCCATCAACTAGGTTACTTTTTTTTGTTCATTTTCATTTATTTTAATTGGTAACCGGTTTTTGGGGCGTTACAACCAAACTTTTTGCTACTGATTTTATATGTTAAATAAAATATTTTAAGCCTTCTGGGCTGATAAAAATCTCAGCTTTCCTTATATAACCTGAAAATCGCTTAAAACCGATTTTTTACGCGTTTTAAACGCATAGTATGGATTAAAACTATTTTTGACATATAAGACTTAATACCTACTGATGTTTTAAGTAAATTTTTATAGTTTAGCAGTAAGCAAAAGTTTTGAACTCAGATTTCCAGATTTGACCTTTAAAGCTTATGTGAAATGACCAAAATGCTCCTACGGCGCATAGTTTGGTTATAAATAATAAATTTCACATATATGCAATACCCTACTGATATTACAAGCAAAAATAAATATTTTTACTGATCATTTTAGACTAGACCCTCAGATTAATATTTAATCTCTTTTATAGTCTTTAAAATGACCAAAATACCCTTACGGGGCATAAATTGATTTTAAATCCGTTTTGGGCATAATGGAAGGTATCCTACTGATATCATAACAAATTTTAAGCATATTAACTTAGGGAACCTGTACATGACTCAATTGGTTACCCGTTATGCATTTTCGTGTTTGGTACGGTTTTGTGACTAGTTTGCATAAATTGACCGAAACGGGTCAAACCTTATCATTTTTACCTCAAAATCCAGAACGTGTTTAGTTTACCCATATTATACAAGTCTTCATACTTGTCGGGTCTAAACCACATTCAAATCCGGTCTTCGCTTAATCTTTCGTTTTGAACCGTATATCTTCCTTTAAAACTAACCGGTCTAAGTTTAAACTTAAATAAGACCCGTTAGAAATCTTATAGGTTATTAAAACCTTCGTTCCAGATTTAGGAGCCCAGTAAAAGATATTTGCACTTGCTGATTGTATACGGCTGGGATAAATTTGTATAATTTGCTCAGGTAAATACTTTTAACTTATTTTCCCTTATACGGGCTTGGGGTACGGTATATAAAATACCGCTTGGTCGGGTATTGAATTTTTAATCGTATGAAGGTTAAATCATTGAGATAACCCGTTTAATCTGTTTTGTTTGTTTAAGCCTTTGGGGGGTTAATGACCATGTCCTGGATATCCTCGGCTCAATCATTGAAATGGCCACGACTTAAGCACGGGGTGTAGGCATACACCTGCCGGTGCGTATGTAAAAATAATGTACCCGCCTGTTCGAGAATAACTCGCCGTCGGATATATTATGTGGTGTGTCTATTAATCTTTAATCCGGTATTCTGCCCGGGCTGCTGAACATATAACGAACATGTAATTCTTTTACAAGTTTATTTTTAAATAATTATCCCAAGTTATAAAAGATTATTTGTGCCTTGTGCATTTAAATCAGTTTTCTTAAAACATTTTCAAAAAGTGTCAGTTAATTATATTTAACAGTGTAAACTGACGTATTTTCCAAAAGGTTAAGTGCAGGTACTAGGCGGAATAGGCTGGCTACTCCTGAGTGAATTAAATAAAGATTTATGCAAGCTTTATCACTTTAAAAATATGTTGAACAATATTTTCCTTTGTTTTGATCCGCCTATGGATCCTTTTACATTCCGTTTGTAATACTCATGTTACTTTCATTCGGTTTGTAATATTATTACTTTTAGACATCCGCTGTGCATTAAACTGTGATTATTGACTATGATGATATCAACTACGTCGCGATACTCCCCACCGGGCCCACCGGTAATACGTGGAAATATCGGGGTGTAACAGGTTGGTATCAGAGCCAACATTGAGTGAATTAAACACTAGCCTTTGGTGTTTAATCTCAATGACACAGTTGCACATCCTTGACTTCCGAGTCTAGGCAAAGGACTTAGGACTAATCCTAAACTTTATTTGTCCTTTATTGTTTTCTTGGTTGTTTCCTTTGTTTGTTGACAGGAATAGAAGATGCCACCGCGTATTACAGGACGAGGAAGAGGCGGTAAGGCCCCAATCTTCACCAGCCATGACCATGAAGGCGGGCCTTCACACCGGCGAACTCCTTCAGTGACGATGAGCACGAGTCCCCAAGAAGAAGAAGACTGGAGGACATATTTAGAGCCTGCGAGGCGTTCTGTCTCGCTAAGCTCCTCACCTTCGTACCATGATTCTTTTGGGCTCCATCAAGGCAACGAGTCCGATCTTTCTCGCGACTCCTTTTTGCCGTTGCAGCGGTCGGGTTCACACCGCGCCTTCGAGGACTTGACCTCGTACTTTCAGAGCCGGTTCAATCCGGCAAATCAGGTGCAAGAACCAATGGGTTTTAACCCATTGGGACCAGAAGATCATTTCTCCGGTGACCAAGCTATGGATATGGATGATGACCCCGATCCGGAGATGCCACCGATTGGGACGCCGACGCATCCCATCGAGATTTCTGACGGATCGTCCTTTCACGGTTCGCCATATCAGGGCCCAGACAGCTATGAAGCAAGGTTTGTCTCGTACCCTTGGGAGTTCACTCCCCCTTTTAACCCAGCACCTCAGCAGCAGCAGGATCCCTCTGAGGATTCTCGTTTTCAGGCGGTCACTCCACCACCACCATCGCCGCTAGAGCAGCAGCCGCCTCTGGAGCCACCGAGGCGGAGAAGATCAAACGCACGGATGTCCGTGCGAGGGGGATTCCGTTTCAGCACCCCCCAACCCTCCAGTGGCAGTCACTACCCGCCACTGTATGAAGACCCGCATATGGGGGGGCCTTAAAACCCTGTTTCCGAGGTGAACTCCACGCCAGTCGCGCCACCATCACCACCACATATGGGTTTTGATAACCTAATACGCTGGTGTAGCAGCGTACAACCCTTTTGAGCAGCCAGGCCATTCTGGCTACAACTACTACAATGCCCCTGATGTTGACCCATACCTGGTAGCAGCAAACTACAATGCTCTTCATCCTGAGGGGCCCTACGGAGCCCCATATCAGACTGGGTACCCTGCCTATGGGTACCAATACCCGCCACCTCCTCAACCTCCACAGCAACAGCAGTCGCAGCCGCCGCAGATCCAACCACCGCAGCACCAGGAGATTCTTCAAAGGTTGAGCCAGGTGGAGCGTGAGGTTCGAGAGGAGCGTAGAAGCCACCGGGGATTTCTTAAGGGTTTGGCAAATTTAATCCAAGGGAAGAGTAAGAGGGATTTTTGAATTCCTTGTTTGTTTGTTTGTTTTGTATTTTTAATTCTAATTAAGTCCCTGCGTGGACATCTATTTATGTACCTAGTCCCTGTGAAGACTTGTATTTTCAGTTTAGCCCCTGCGTGTGCAAGTTAAAAGTCCCGTTTAGGGCAATTATGTACTCTTTTAATTTTAGTGGAATGTTTGAATTTAAAATTTCATTTTGTCATTATATGCATAAATATAAAATGTGAAATAAATAAAAAATATCATTCCTTTTGTAAGATCTGCCATTATAAATTAAACAAATCTTAAAGGCAAAACCTAGCCCATGTGTTATTTTAAGACAGGGCCATGATGGTAGTTCCTTATTAAGATTCAGATCCTTGTTAACATCTGAAAACATGTTAACACTCCTGGAAAATGTGATTCGATAAAATCGCGTAAGTCATCCTTATCTTGGATTCTTCCAATTCTTTTTCTCTATTTCATTTAATCATCCATTAGTGATGAAGTGCCTACGGGCCATAATTAATGTCCTTTGAGACTAAAGACAGTTGTAGTCTACGACTCTCTGTCAAGAAAAGGTGATGAACTATGATTCAAGCCTTAATGCCTCGATCCTATTAGATCATGGCTTATAATTTAAATTTGTCCTTGTGACTTGGCTTTTGTGCCATTATAATATTTTAATGAATTATAACTGAGGATAATTATAATGAAAAAAAAAACCCTGAATGAATATGCTTAACAGATTAACCAACCTGGTTTATTAATACCATGGTTAATAAATTATCAAGATGACAATTCTGTTATAGACCTCTAAATAAATCATTGTCATCATTTTATGTAGCAATCAAGCTACATGGCAGAATGTGAAGAAGTCAACAGTCATCCTATTAAATCATGATGCTACCAGGATCAACATAACCGGGGAAGAACTTCGAGCATTAATTGATAATGTTGTTTTTAAAGCCGTGGACAGGCAGTTTAGAGAATCAAGTGGTACATATAGCAAGACCTTATCTGTACCCCATTCCAAATCACACCCTAAGACTCACTCTGTGGCTCATAGCAAGCCACCTTCTAAAACTCATGAGTCGAAGAAGGATGATGCCCAACACTCCTCAAATCAGCATAGTGTTCCATCTAAGAAGATTGTATTCGATCAAGAGCCACGTGCAAAGACCTGTTCATATAAGTATTTCATCTCCTGCAAGCCTAGGTATTTCACTGGGGAAAAAGGAGCCATTGATTACATGACGTGGCTAGACGAGATGAATAATGTGGTTGATATCAGTGGTTACGCTGATAGGGATATTGTGAAGTTTGTGTCTCAATCGTTTAAAGGAGAAGCTCTAGCTTGGTGGAGGTCTCTAATCCAAGCTACTGGGAAGACCCCGTTGTATAATCTGTCTTGGGATCAGTTTTTTGCTTTGATCAAAGAGAATTTCTGTCCTCTATATGAAGTTGAGAAGATCGAGACTGACTTTTTGACATTGGTTATGAAGAATTTGGACTGTCAAGCATATCTCACGAGCTTCAATACCATGTCTGGATTGGTTCCTTACTTGCTTACACCGGAACCAAAACGTATAACCCGTTTTATTGGGGGTTTAGCTCCGGAGATCAAAGCTAGTGTGAAAGCATCCAGACCTACTACCTTTAGGTCAGTAGCTGATTTGTCATTATCTCTTACCCTTGATGCGGTCAGGCAGAGATCGCTTAGGAATTCGGATGAGGGGAAGAGGAAGCGTGAGAATGAGAACTCACACTGTTCAGATAAGAAACATAAAGGGAACTCTGACCACAAAAAGAGTTCAGGGTTCAAGAAGGATTACCAACAGTCGGGTGAAAAGCCCAAATGCAAGACCTGCAAGAAACGCCATCTGGGAAAGTGCAGGTATGAATCAAAATCCCAATCGTAGCGTAGGGCTTGTGGGATCTGTAAATCCAATGAGCATAAGACGTTGGAGTGTAAGAAAATAAAGGATGCGACTTGTTACAACTGTAATGAGAAGGGGCATATCAAGACTAACTGCCTAAAGTATGCAAAGAAACCTGAAGAAGGTAAAAAGACCAATGCTCGGGTCTTTCAGGTGGCTGCTCAAGAAGCGATCCAGAATGACAACGTGATAACAAGTACCTTTCTTATCAATGATGTTTATGCAAGGGTATTATTTGATTCGGGCACAGATAAGTCATTTGTTGATGATAAGTTTTGTGAGCTATTAAGTCTACCTGTTAAAACCTTAAGCATAAAATATGAAGTAGAATTGGCCGATGGTACCATAGAAACTGCTTCAACTGTGTTAGATGGATGTTTTATATCCATTAGGACCACTCTTTTCCGTTATCCTTGCTTCCTTTGAAATTAGCTGGTTTTGACATAGTGATAAGCATGGATTGGTTATCTCATAACCAAGCCCAAATTGTTTGTAACAAGAAACAAGTGGTTATCAAGACTCTGTATGGTGAGCCACTCACAATACAAGGAGATACTCAGTATGGGTTGCCTAAGCAAGTGTCTATGCTTAAGGCGTCAAGGTGTTTGAAGAAGGGTTGTGTCATTTACATGGCACAAGTAACTATTGATGAACCAAAGCCCAAGGTTGAAGACATCCCTATCATTTCTGAATATCCAGAAGTATTCCCTAAAGAACTGCCTGGTTTACCCCCAGATAGGCAAGTGGAGTTCAGAATTGACATTATTCCTAGAGCAGCGCCAATTGCAAGAGCACCTTACAGGTTAGCACCGACTGAGATGAAAGAGTTAAGGACTCAATTGGATGATTTGTTGGCCAAAGGTTTCATTCGACCTAGTTCATCTCCTTGGGGAGCACCGATTCTGTTTGTGAAGAAAAAAGATGGATCAATGTGATTATGCATTGATTATCGCGAACTAAACAAGGTTACTATCAAGAATAGATATCCATTGCCCAGGATCGACGATCTGTTCGATCAATTTCAAGGGGCAAGTTACTTCTCCAAGATCGATTTGAGGTCAGGCTACCATCAACTGAAGGTCAGAGATGAAGATGTGCATAAGACTGCATTCAGAACTCGTTATGGTCACTACGAGTTATTAGTGATGCCTTTTGGGCTCACTAATGCACCAGCAGCGTTCATGGATCTCATGAATCGCGTTTGCAAACCCTACTTGGACAAGTTTGTCATCGTCTTCATTGATGACATTCTTATTTATTCAAAGAATCAGGCTGACCATGAAAAACACCTTCGTTGTATTCTTAAACTTCTTCAGCAAGAGAAGCTCTACGCCAAGTTTTCAAAATGTGAGTTTTGGCTTCATGAAGTCTAATTTCTTGGACATGTGGTTAGCGAGCATGGTATCTAGGTGGATCCCGCTAAGATTGAAGCTATCATGAATTGGCAAGAGCCGAAGACGCCCACAGAGATTCGTAGCTTCTTGGGTCTGGCAGGATATTACAGGCGTTTTATTGAAAATTTCTCAAGGATTGCAGCACCCCTAACTTCATTAACTCGTAAGAATATCCAGTTTGACTAGGGTCCTAAGCAACAAGAATCCTTTGATATTCTCAAGCAAAAGTTAAGCACTGCACCTGTGTTGACATTGCCTGAAGGAATCAAAGAGTTTGTGGCATACTGCGACGCGTCACACACTGGAATGGGTTGTGTACTCATGCAAAGAGGCAAGGTCATTGCCTATGCTTCCCGACAGTTAAAGGTGCACGAAAAGAATTACACCACCCACGACTTGGAATTGGGTGCCGTTGTGTTTGCACTAAAACTATGGAGGCATTATTTATGTGGTACCAAGTGTGTGATCTATTCTGATCACAAGAACCTTCAACATCTGTTTAACCAGAAGGATCTGAACATGAGGCAGCGCCGATGGATGGAGACACTGAATGATTATGATTGTGAAATTTGATATCATCCAGGTAAGGCGAATGTGTTCGCCAATGCTTTGAGCAGGAAGGAAAGGGTTAAGCCCATTAGAATCAATGCCAAGAGTATTGAATTAAAGAACAACTTGAATGAAAGGTTGTTAGCCGCTCAGAAGGAAGCTGTATTAGAAGCCAACTATCCAAATGAAAAGTTGGGAGTAACTGCTGAACAATTATCGTATGGCAAGGATGGAATCCTAAGATTGAATGGACGAATTGAATATGGGTTCCAATTTATGGAGGACTCAGGGACGTCATCCTCCAAGAAGCCCATAGCTCCAAATACTCAGTTCATCCTGGAAGTGACAAGATGTACCAGGATTTAAAGGCAAATTACTGGTGGATAGGTTTGAAGAAATCTATAGCCACTTATGTGGCTAAATGTCTGACGTGTGCTCAAGTTAAGGCAGAACACCAGAAGCCGTCAGACTTGCTACAACAGCCTGAACTTCCCACCTGGAAATGGGAAATGGTAACTATGGATTTTATCACTAAGTTACCAAAAACAAAGCGATGAAATGATACTATTTGGGTTATAGTAGATAGACTGACTAAGTCAGCCCACTTCCTACCTATTAAGGAAACACACAACTCAGATAAGTTGGCTCAGTTATACGTGGAGGAGATTGTATCTCTCCACGGAATACCAGTGTCTATTATCTCTGATAGGGATACAAGATACACATCGCACTTTTGGAAAAGCTTCAGCAATCATTAGGTACTCGATTAAACTTCAGCACTTCATATCATCCTCAGACGGATGGTCAAAGCGAACGTACAATTCATACGCTGGAGGATATGTTAAGAGCTTGTGTTATTGATTTAGGTGGAAGTTGGGATGATCATCTTCCATTGATAGAATTTTCGTATAATAATAGCTATCATTCCAGTATTCAAGCTGCACCTTTTGAAGCTTTGTATGGAAGAAAGTGCAGGACGCCTGTTTGTTGGGCGGAAGTTGGAGACGTCCAACTAACAGGACCTGATATAGTCCTGGAGACGATAGATAAAATTGTGCAGATTCGAGATCGTCTCAAAGCTGCCAGGGATAGGCAGAAAAGCTACGCAGATAAAAGGCGTAAACCTCTAAAATTCGAGGTAGGTGACAAGGTGTTACTGAAGGTATCACCCTGGAAAAGGGTAATGCGTTTTGGCAAGAAAGGCAAGTTAAGCCCAAGATACATAGGACCATTCGAGATCATCGAATGTGTTGGATCAGTGGCTTACAAGTTAAACCTGCCTGAAGAGCTCAGTGGAATTCATAATGTGTTCCACATCTGCAATCTGAAGAAATGTCTAGCTGATGAATCGCTAGTCATGTCACATAAGGATGTGCATATTGATGAGAGCTTAAAATTTGTTGAAAAACCTTTGTCGATCGAGGATCGACAGGTCAAGAAGCTTCGAAAGAAGCATGTACCGATTGTGAAGGTTAAATGGGATGCCCTAGAGGTCCCGAGCATACGTAGGAGGTTGAATCCACAATGAAACAGAAGTACCCTCATTTATTTCAGTAAATCTTGAGGTCGAGATTTCTTTTAAGGGGGTGAGGATGTAACACCTCGTAAAAACGCAACCAATATAATGAAGTGACTGAAATTGTCAAACAATGTAAATATGTGAATAAAAGGGATCCAAAGTGTTAACATGCCATTCTTGTGCCTCTGTTTGACCTCACACGACGTTCGTATTCTTTAACGAATAATTTATCGAACATTGGAAGTCGTTTGTGTTAAAAATAAGGATCTTGCAAAGCATAGGGGTTAAAAGTGTCAATATGTTAAAGTTACATCTGAGTGACCTTTAACGAACCCAAAAACATTGTAAATAAATTAATATTCCGTTCACAAGAATATTAGATATTAATTTTGTGGAGTTTCGATGATAACAAGACTTTTCGGGTGATCTTACGACTAACCAGGAGCTTAACGGAGTTAGTTAAATGACCTAAGGCCCTTAAAAGTTAACTATGGGGGTGCTAAGTGCAATAAATGGAACTTAAATAATGTTTAAATGGACCAGGGACTGAAATTGCAAAGTTGCCAAGGTTTTTACCGAATCAGAAGGTCTACGTGGCCCGCGTAGCCTCCTTAAGGAGCTTACGCGGCCCGCGTCCGACTGCCAGATGCAGAAAAATGGGACAGGTGCATGTACAGCAGGTTGCACCGCCTTTGCATGGTGGTTTTCGAATTCAGGGACTGTACCAATGGTATTTCATGCATAAGGGACACCTGGGGTGATCAGGAATCACTTGTAGATTTTGTTGGAATGATCTTGTGAGATTTAAATTCCTATATAAGGAGTTCTTGTTTGCTAGTTCATGGCACATTCTCAAAAATCATTCTCAACTCATCACTGGAACTTCCTGGAGCTCAAACAAGTTTACTCAAGTTCCTAATTCGTGCTAAGAGCCTTTGTAAACATTCTTAGCTTCTCTAGTTCAAGTTTCATTAGTCTAATGACCAAAAGTCAAAGCCATCGTAATTAAGCTTTGACTTAGTGATTAATCACTAATGGTCTAGTCATTTTTTGAATTGAATGTGGCTATGAGTTGGTAATTATGTGGGTAATAAGTCCTTAAAAGGGCACCCCCTGATTATCACTCTAACTTGGTCAATTGTCGGGTCAAACTTAATATTAAAAAGTCAACAGAAAGCTATTTTGCAAATAAATTCGTAACTAGTAATGTAGAAGTTATGGAACCTGTTTTAACACTAAAATAACTTGGTAAATAATGTAAGAACATGTCTAAGCATGTTCAACCCGACAATTCTGAGTTTAGGCTCGGTTCGGAACCGAAAATCACAAAAGAAGACTTTTGCTTTGACTTTCAGTTCTGACCCGATTTAGCTTGTTTTAGATATGCCTTAAGGTTTCTTTAGGACCATATTATAAGTTAGTAAAACCCTCTGAGGTTATACTACATGGTTCCTTAATTATCCGATTCATTTGCATGTTTCCGTTAATTGCTTAAATATTGACCATTACGCCCTTTTGACAATTAAACGAGATTTTTGAAAATGTGAGAGGACAAAAACCTTTATTACTGATTTATAAACTTGTCCTAAAAATTTGACATCAGTTTGAGGTCTAAATTAGGAGTTATGCTCAATATCGTAATTTGAAAGCTTTTTATTAATTAAACGGCATATTAAGCATAAAGCCTATTTAAACCCGAATTTTGAGACCAAACCTTTTACCCACTGATGTAATATAATATTTTAGGATTTTGAAGATTTTTATTAATTTTTAAACTGATCATAACATGGGGTTCTTGCTTTGATTCGGTAATTGACGGTTATACCCTTTTTGCTAATAAAATGAGTTTTACATAACATTTTGATACCAAACTTTTTGCTACTGATTTTATATGTTAAATAAAATATATTAAGCCTTCTGGGTTGATAAAAATCTCAGCTTTCCTTACATAACCTGAAAATCGCTTAAAACCGACTTTTTACGCGTTTTAAACGCATAGTATGGATTAAAACTATTTTTGACATATAAGACTTAATACCTACTGATGTTTTTAGTAAATTTTTATAGTTTATCAGTAAGCAAAAGTTCTGAACTCAGATTTCCAGATTTGACCTTTAAAGCTTATGTGAAATGACCAAAATGCCCCTACGACGCATAGTTTGGTTATAAATAATAAATTTCACATATATGCAATACCCTACTGACATGACAAGCAAAAATAAATATTTTTACTGATCATTTTAGACCAAAACCTCAGATTAATATTTAATCTATTTTATAATCTTTAAAATGACCAAAATACCCCTACGGGGCATAAATTGGTTTTAAATCCGTTTTGGGCATAATGGAAGGTATCCTACTGATATCATAACACGTTTTAAGCATATTAACTTAGGGAACCTGTACATGACTCATTTGGTTACCCGTTATGCATTTTCGCGTTCGGTACGGTTATGTGACTAGTTTGCATAAATTGACCGAAACGGGTCAAACCTTATCATTTTTACCTCAAAATCCAGAATGTGTTTAGTTTACCCATATTATACAAGTCTTCATACTTGTCGGGTCTAAACCCATTCAAATCCGGTCTTCGCTTAATCTTGCGTTTTGAACCGTATATCTTCCTTTAAAACTAACCGGTCTAAGTTTAAAGTTAAATAAAACCCGTTAGGAATCTAATAGGTTATTAAAACCTTCGTTCCAGATTTAGGAGCCCAGTAAAAGATATTTACACTTGCTGCTTGTATACGGCTGGGATAAATTTGTATAATTTGCTCAGGTAAATACTTTTAACTTATTTTTCCTTATACGGGCTTGGGATACGGTATATAAAATACCGCTTGGTCGGGTATTGAATTTTTAATCGTATGAAGGTTAAATCATTGAGATAACCCGTTTAATCTGTTTTGTTTGTTTAAGCCTTTGGGGGGTTAATGACCGTGTCCTGGATATCCTCGGCTCATTGATTGAAATGGCCACGACTTAAGCACGGGGTGTAGGCATACACCTGCCGGTGCGTATGTAAAAATAATGTACCCGCCTGTTCGAGAATAACTCGCCGTGGGATATATTATGTGGTGTGTCTATCAATCTTTAATCCGGTATTCAGCCCGGGCTGCTGAACGTATAATGAACATGTAATTTTTTTACAAGTTTATTTTTAAATAATTATCCCAAGTTATAAAAGATTATTTGTGCCTTGTGCATTTATATCAGTTTTCTTAAAACATTTTTAAAAAGTGTCAGTTAATTGTATTTACCAGTGTAAACTGACGTATTTTTCAAAAGGTTAAGTGCAGGTACTAGGCGGAATAGGCTGGCTACTCCTGAGTGAATTAAATAAAGATTTATGCAAGCTTTATCACTTTAACAATCTGTTGAACAATATTTTCCTTTGTTTTGATCCGCCTGTGGATCCATTTACATTTCGTTTGTAATACTCATGTTACTTTCATTCTGTTTGTAATATTATTACTTTTAGACTTCCGCTGTGCATTAAACTGTGATTATTGACTATGATGATATCAACTACGTCACGATACTCCCCACCGGTAATACGTGGAAATATCGGGGTGTGACATATCAATCAAACAAAAGACTTGAAATCTGCAACCCAAATTACACAGCAATGTTGATATAATCAGGAAAGAAAAACCAAATTCATGCTGGTAAATGGTAATTGGTTCACAAACCTGGTGATAAACACATGCATTAGCACCAACAACACTCCCAAAAGGCATATACTATGCAAAAAATAAACAAAATAACCAATAAAAAGGCCTGGAACCACACCTGAACAACGAAATCGGAACAGTAGACGGGCGAAATCGGGAAATACAACTGACCTTGGAAATCGTTCTCACGTTGGTAAATCGATCGCTTCGTTTCAATGGAGGAATCGGTTTTCAGGTGTTTGAACCGGGTTTTTAGATGGTGGTGATGAAGCCGGTGGCGGAAGTCCTGTGGACGATCGGAAGAAGGCGGTGGACGGAGAAATGCTGGCGATAAGAGGAGAACAGGTAATTTAAATAGGGAGGTGGATTGGGAAAGAAAATGGTGACGTGTGAAGAACCACCTAAATTGCCTATTCACATCAAAACACACAACTAAAAACACTATTCATTTGAGTTCTCTTATTAATAGATTTAGATAGATTAGATTGAAATTTTTAAGGTCATTTGCTTTTTATTATTAAGAAAAAAAAAGATGTGTAAGATCAAAATTCAAAACAACCGACATAACAACTTACTTAGTCAGTTTAACCCTTTCAACTCAAAAAGTAATATTTTAAAATATCAGATCCTAAGGTTGTATTTTATAACAGTTTTGTCCCCTAACACTAATTAACTTTGTTACTTTTTTGCATTTAAGTGTCACACCCCAAACCATGACGGAAACATCGGGGCGCGGTACTGAGCGAAACAGATTGCCCAGGAGAAATCCATAAGAACTAATTTACCAGATATTTAAATATTATGTCCCATACCACAACATACCAAAGTAAATAATTATTACAGACCAAATATCTCAAAGACATAATACATGTTCCGACAACTCAGATTTAAATTGTTTTTGTTTGTTTCTAAACTCCATCCTACTTGATTCCACAAAAGCAGGTAAAGCACAACATCCTAAGCTTTCAAACACCTGCCACATATGTTAAAATAGCGGTCAAACACATAGTGTAAAGGTGAGCATACAAGTTTAATAGTATAATAGAGTTCGAAATCGTTTACGCATAACCAGCATGTAACATTTAACAAAGTGAAGGCTAGTAGGTTACCGACAGAGAAATATGCACAGACGTGACTGCGAGTTGTAGAATGCGCAACACATATCCCCACTGGGACACGTGAAGTAAAGCCCTTAACAACCCCTGTCCACGACAGGTGCTGAGTCCAAACTATAGTACTATCGTTGCTAAGGGGTCAGGCAACAATCACTGTGTTTACATAACATACAAGAATCCATCGAATAACACGTAACATGCAACAACGGTCAGCGTATAAATAGTGTTTGCGTTGTGTGATCGTTGTGATTTGAATATAGGTAACGTATGTAACACCCAAAAGTGCGTAAAGCAAAAAGGGATCGAGTATACTCACAGATTGTGCTTAAGTAAATAAACACTCTCTTGGATTGAAGGGAGCGCTGAGAGATTAGCCTGAACAGTTAACGATAGCATAAGCGAATAAACGACGCGTAAAACAATGGAAAAATGACCAAGTGTCGAATGGTAACCTGATCGGATGGCAATCCTATCGGATGGCAATCCGATCGGATAGTCATTCGGTCGGACTCGTTTGGTAAGGATGTGTTTGTGTATGATGGCTTTGAAGTTTTCGTTATAGCATTTTGAAAACAGAGAAGTATTTCTACCTTTCAGGTCGTCCGATCGAACGACAATTCGATCGGATGGCGATCCGTCCGGCGAGATATTTCTAAGAGAACAAGCTCACAGCAGGATTATCATCCAATCGGATGGTCTACCGATCGGGTGGAAATCTGTTAGAACTGACTATGCATTGAACAAATTGAAAATTGTTTAAGTGTTGAACCTCAAGTGCAATCCGATCGGATTGAGGTTCGATCGGATTGCGTTTAAGTGAAAAAGATGAAGAAGTGTGTGTAGATCATAGAAGTACAAGATTTGAGTTGAAAACTTACAAGAATCGCAAGAAATCGAGAGAAAGAAGGTCTTGAGTGCGCTGGTCGAGTGAGAAAGCTGTCAGATCACAAATGATGTGATAGGAGGGGTATTTATAGGTTGCCAAAAAGGGAAAGTGGCAAGTGTCGAACAGGATGCACCTCGATCGGATGACACTCCGCCATCCGATCGGATGACAATCCGATCGGTTGGCCATCTGATCGATTGGTTACTCGATCGAGTGGCTCCGATGAGTTTCGTTTCGACGTTTCGTTTCGTGCGTTTGAGCGTTGCGATGCGTTTAAGCGAGTATGCGATTATGCGATAGGTCAATGATAAACACACAATACTATATCTAATATACAATCATCCTAATTAAATTGCGTTTAACGTTTGCGATTGAATTGCGATATGATAGAGTTGTGATGTGTGCCGGTGTGAATATATTTTTAGTTATATTTTAAGCCCTTTTTAACACTTTAGTCAAGTTTTAAATTTATAAAACACGATATTTTACTAACACTAAACACACATATGGGCAAGTGCACCCATCGTGAGTGTAGTATAGCGTTGGTAAGATACTGAGGTCGTCCAAGGACACAAAAGCTTTTAATACCGGTTTATTCTTAACGTCTAATCAGATCAAAAATATAGAAAAAGGTTTTAAACATGAAAATTAAAAACTAAAAATGCTGAAAAATAAAATAAAAACAGATAGACAAGATGAATCACTTGGATCCGACTCGCCTTTAGTGTAACCTTTGATGATTTCCGCACTTTTGCACTTTTTAAGAGGTTATCTTAGTTATAGTAGTAGAACTCTCTTTTGAAGGTGACGTTACCCTCAACCCAGTAGTTTGAGTCAGCAAGGATACAATCCTAAAGGGCTGGATTATTGAAAGATAATTAATTAAGTTATTAATGCGTAATGTGGTAGGCCCCTCTTTTGAAGGTGACGTTACCCTCGGCTAAGTGGTTTGAGTCAGCAGGGATACAATCCCAAGTAGTCGGGTTAATGTATTAATAGTAGTTTACATATGAGGGGATCAAGCTATTCGCACCCCCGCCATCCAATACCAGTGGGTATTGAAGGAGGTCCTAATAAGCTTGACCCAGGTCATTGCAGGATCTATACACTGAACAAGGCAAGAACCTTACCAAACCATTCTCTTAACCCCCGACCAGGTAGCCAACATATCTCTATATAGACCGTAGAGATATGAATGGTGTGAATCTTTTATTTTATATAGACAGTAAAATAACACCAAGACACCACGGACAAATGATAAGGAAGTTTCACCTTCAACATAAGAAACTAGTTATTAAAGTCATTAATACAAAACCAAATAAAAAGTGCGAAAAGATTAAAAATCAAAAGTATTACACTAAATGGTTGTCTTCACTAAGTGATGTAAGAGACTTAGGCAAACATGGCCTTTGATTGTCAAGAACTCTTACTATCAATCTTGGATCCCGAGACTACTACACGCACTCTAAGATGGATGATGGTGGTGGATACGGGTTGTGATGGTGGTGGAGTGTGGGTGAAGTGGGAGAGAGGTGGTTTGCCAAGGGATGCCTTTGAAGTGAACTAAGCACCCCTATTTATAGCCTGCACAGAAGCCCGAACACGGCCCTGTGTCCATTGGGCACGGCCTCGTGTCCATCCGCTTTCTCTTTCTTCATTAATTGCAATTTGTTTGCATTAGCTCCACACGCCCCCGTGTCCGCTGGGCACAACCCCGTGTGCAGAAGCGTATCTGTACTATCAAGATTTGCTTAGATTCTGCGAATCTTAGCGTTGACCACGGCCGTGTTGAGCTGGGCACGCCCCCGTGTTGGGAAATAGAAGCTTCTATAGCTTTGTCCTTTCTGCAGACACCTGAACACGCCCCCGTGTCCGCTGGGCACGGGGCCATGGTCAGCCTTCTGTTTACTTGTTTTTGCTTGGGAAGATGCTGTTGAGGGGTCGGGCATGCCACGTTTACTCCTTTTCTTGTAATTATGTTAGATTTTGCTGCATATTTGCTTCTTTTGTTCATTTACGCTCATTTAATTCTGAAAATACAAAAGGAAGACAAAAGCATACTTTTTCCAACATTAGTACTAAAAAGGGTTAGTTTTATGCCTCATTTGATGTAATTTATATGTTGCATTTTACACACATCAAGTTGCGATTGCGTTTCGATTAACCACCACAAACATAAAGTAAACATGCACAAGTAACACATAAATAGCACACATACGTAAAACAATATCCAGAACGCATAATTCGAGTTGCGAATGCGATTGCGATGCGATAATCGATAGGGCGATAAAACATGCGATTAAACCTCGATTATTCACAGATACTCCACATAATACAACTAAAGCAAAATAAAATAAAGATCCAATTACAAGTCAAAGAAGTTAAATCAGTAATTAACCAAGGATTAATAGATCGCAATTTGCAATCTTTTCTTCCTTTGACTTCAATCTTGACTTTGACTTTGACTTTCATAACACAGGGTGTTACAGCCTCCCCCACTTATGGAATTTCGTCCCGAAATTAGGCCTTAGCTGTAACAAACAACTGCGGGTACTTCGCCTTCATGTCGCTTTCGAGTTCCCAGGTGAACTCTGCGCCGCGTTTGCCGTCCCAGCGGACTTTCACGATGGGAATGCGTGAGCGTCTGAGCTTCTTGGTTTCTCGGTCCATGATCTCGACAGGCTTCTCCACGAAGTGTAATGTTTCGTCTACTTGTAGATCCTCAAGTGGAACTTGTAAATCATGCTCGACCAGACACTTTCTGAGGTTCGAAACGTGGTAAGTCGGGTGGACGTTGCTAAGTTCCTCCGGTAGTTCGAGTCTGTAGGCCACTTTCTGATCCTTTGCAGAATCTTAAAGGGTCCCACGTATCGAGGCGCGAGCTTTCCTTTCTTGCCAAATCTGACCACACCCTTCCAAGGTGATACCTTTAGGAGTACATGGTCGCCAACGTCAAATTCAAGGGGCTTGCAGCGTCTATCGGTGTAACTTTTCTGACGACTCCGAGCTTTCAGCAGATTGTCTCGAATTTGGAGGATTTTGTCAGTCGTCTCTTGCAACAGCTCAGGACCGGTTATTTGCGAGTCTCCGATCTCGTGCCATACAATAGGCGAGCGACATCTTTTTCCGTATAATGCCTCAAATGGTGCCATTTGGATGCTAGAGTGATAACTGTTATTGTACGAGAATTCGACTAAAGGTAAGTATGCGTCCTAATTACCACTGAAATCTATGACACACGAGCGAAACATGTCTTCAAGGGTACAAATCGTTCTCTTAGTCTGACCGTCGGTTTGGGGATGGAGAGCGGTACTTAGATTAAGCGTAGTACCGAGGGCAGATTGAAATGTTTCCCATAGACGCGAAGTAAACCGACCATCGCGATCAGAGATGATGTCGTGAGGCATCCCATGTCGACAAATGATCTTATTGGTGTAGATTCGGGCTAATTTTTCTACCTTATAGTCTTCTCGTATTGGCAGAAAATGAGCAGATTTAGTCAAACGGTCAACGACAACCCAGATGCTGTCGTGACTTGATGGCGTGCGTGAAAGTTTCGTTATGAAGTCCATAGCTATACTCTCCCACTTCCATATGGGAATCTCGGGTTGGACGAGTAAGCCAGAGGGTCTTTGATGTTCGGCCTTGACTTTCGAGCAAGTCAGGCACTTCGAAACATAGAGGGCGATATCCTTCTTCATGCCCGGCCACCAGTACTTGTAACGAAGGTCCTGGTACATCTTATCGGCACCGGGATGAATGGAATATCGAGACTTGTGGGTTTCGTCCATCAGGATCTGTCGTAGGTCGGTACGCTTGGGAATCCAAATTCGGTCTAGATAATGGAATATCCCATTCGCCTTATTCACTAACTGGGTTCCATCGTTCAGAATCCTTTCCTTCTTCAAAGTGCGTTCCGTGAAACAAGCATGTTAGGCTTCGCGGATAAGAGTTTCGAGATTATGTTGCGCTTGGGTATCATGAATGCTATGCAAATAGCTTCGTCGGCTTAGAGCATCGGCAATGACATTTGCTTTGCCAAGATGATAACGAATCTCACAGTCGTAATCATTAAGAAGTTCAACCTAGCAGAGTTGGCGCATATTCAGTTCCTTAAAAAAAAGAAAACAAAAAAAAAAATAAAAACACCAAACTTGTGGTGTAAAAAACTACCCCCTCGGCGTTTAATTTTTTTTTACGGATGTGTTTATAATACACACATCTAGTTGTAAAAAAAAATCTTGGTAAACGGCGACCCGGATGGTGTGGTTCTCGCGGTTCTTACAACTCGGGGTGGTTCTCATTCTAGCGGCCCTCTCTCTCTCTCTCTCTCTCTCTCTATATATATATATATATATATATATATATTTGAAAAGAAATCTTTTATTTTTTAAATAAAAAAACTTAAATGGCCTATATTTATGAATCAAAAACATTAAAGCCAAACTGTTTTGAACCTCAACTGTTTTTGCCAATTAAATTCAGAAGCCCAACTATTTTAGTGTGTAATGGATGACTTTGCCCAAATCAATAAACACACATAATGGATTAATGAACAGGGCCTAAATTTTTTATCTCGCGCACAGGGCCAAAAAAAATTGTTAGTGATTTTTTTTTCAATTTTTTCCAAACCGAGGGGTTCCTGGAACCTCAAAACACCTCTGGATCCGCCTCTGATACCATTAGACTAGACCTCTACGTCAAAAATAATCATAAAACTCATTCAAACATACGCAGGGCGAGAGATTGACTGCACATGACCCGACTCAAAAAGAAATGGCGACGGAGAAAAAGGAGGCGAAAATAAACCAAGCGGAGTACGAGAAGCAGGTGGCTCGAGAACAAAACGCCACACAGAGACAGGCTACCGAAGCCGGTGGTACGAACTCGTACTCGACCACCGGAGCCACTGGTAATCCAATGGGGAGCCACCAGATGTCAGCCTTACCCGGTCATGGAACCGGGGAACCGGCTGGACAGGTAGTGGAAGGGGTTGTTAAGTCTCACCCCATTGGAACCGATACCCGTACCAGGACGGGTACTGGTACAACTTTGGCTGGACATAACACGAAAACCGGTGGAGGTGCGGGTGGATATAGCACTGGCGGAGCATATCGTTGATGGGTTTTTAGAGGGTTCGTGATTTGTGTTGTTTTTTTAATAAGTGTTTTGTGTTTTAAAGTTGAAAGTTCGCATTGTGTCTAATGCAAATCTTGTTTTCTATCTAATGGACTTGTTACCATATATGAAATGGTAACTATGCTAATCGGTTCTTAATATTTTGTGGTTATGAATAAAATTTACCCAAACTCTTTTTATCATGTTTCAATCAAGTTTGATATTTGGTTATTCAAAAATTAAAGTCTAGTAATCTGGATCTTGAAATTCTTATATGAATGTAAGAGATGTATCTAAGACTTTGGGACCAAGCATTTTTTCTATGGGAGATGGATATGAGCGCGTGGTTCAGCTGATGGCACCAGTGGAGTGGCGAAGCTTGAGATTGGCACCAGTGGAGTGGCGAAGCTTGAGATTTTCGATCGGGGGTCGAAAACGTATATATCAAAAATTTTCTATAAAACCGGGGGAAATGTATATACCAAAAAAACTTTGAGGGGTTGGCTGCCCCCTTCCGTCCTACTAAGCTACGCCAATGAGTGGCATGCTCATACTCCAGTGATTAACGTAATAGAAATATGTGGTCGGTTAATTGATTGAAGAAATTTTTAAATTTTTCTTCTGGTATTTAGTTATTTTATAGAAAATGAACACAAATATTATTGTCGGTTATGTTAAGATCTCAGTTTTATAGAAAACTAGTTTTTGCCCCGCTCGCGTTGCGAGGCAATAAGCCGAATATTTCTCTTGCATAACATGTATGTCTATGTTTCGGTTACTTGTACATACTACTCATAACACGATCTAAAAAAATTACATCGAGTCAACCAATTAAAACAAAAACACTACCATACTTTTACTAAAAAAACAAAACGATGGAAAGACTATAATTTTAAACTGGGAGCAAAATTGTAATTTTTCAGGACAAATGAGCATGTACCAGGCATGCATTGACAAATAAAAATTACACTTATGCCCGCCCGCGTTGCGGGGCGTTAAATTGAATATTTCTTAGTTTCATAACATGTATGCATGTATTTAGGTTACTTCTACATACTGCTTATAACACGATCTAAAAAAATACATCGAGACAACCAATTAAACCAAAACACTACCATAGTTTTGCTAAAAAAAATTAAAACGATGACAGATCTGTAATTTTGAGCTAGGGTAAAATACTAATTTGTCAGGACCAATGAGCGAGTGTTGGACAACAGCTTGACACAATAAAAGTTACATTGAGTCAACCAAGCAAAATAAAACACTACTATAATTTTGTAAAAAAAAAGTAAAATGATGGCAAGATCACAATTTTTAACTGGGGGAGAAATCGTAATTTTTGAAATGAAAAAAAATCATAATTTTGAACAGAGGGCAAAGTCGTAATTATATTTTGAATTGGGGGCGAAATCATAATTTTAAACTGAGGGCGAAATCATAATTTTGAGCTAGCGGAAAAACATAATTTTATTTTGACCTGTGGGCAAAAACGTAATTTTGAGTTGAGGGTAAAATCGTAATTTTGAGCTAGGGGCAAAAACATAATTTAATTTTAAGCTGGGGTAAAAAGGTAATTTTAAACGGAGAGCGAAACCGTAATTTTAAACTGGGAATAAAAAAATGAGTTTTTGAACTGAGGGAAAATCGTAATTTTGAGTTAGGGGCAAAATTATAATTCTATTTTGAACTGGGGGCGAAAAGGTAATTTTAAACGAAGAACGAAACCGTAATTTTTAACTTGGAATAAAATTAAATTAAAAATGAGTTGGTTCAATATGGAAGTGCCAAGCAGCAATAGGAAAGTGCCAGGCAAACTGTCTAGCACTATTCCCTCATCTTGTATATGTAGTAAACTAGTTGATGCCCCGCCCGCGTTGCGGGGCGATAGCCAAATAGTTCTCAATCAATTAAAAAAACAGTACTATAATTTTGCTAGGAAAAAAAACTAAAACGATGATAAGATTGTAATTTTGGGCTCAGGGCAAAACTGCAATTTTTCAGGACTAATGAGCGAGTGTTAGGCAGCTCATTTAGACAAAAAAAAATTTTAATCGAGTCAACCAATTAAAAAAAACTTTTATAGTTTTGCTAGAAAAATTAAAATGATGGGGGAAAACGTAACTTTGAACTGAGGGGAAAATCATAATTTTGTTTCAGAGATAAAATCGTAAATTAAATGGACCAATGGGGTTGAGAGCAAAATCGTAACTTGGCTGTGTGAGGAAAAAATCTAATGGCAAAACTGTAAATTTAAACAGGGCAAAATCGTAATTTTGAACCGAGGGCAAAATTGAAATTTTTAGCTGGGAAAAAAGCGTAAATTGTTGTAGGCTCTTGTGATCTGCAAAGATCGTACACTTGGTACCATAATGGTAGTGTCGCCAAATCTTCAACGCAAAAACAACTGCACCTAGCTCGAGATCGTGGGCTGTATAGTTCTTCTTGTGGATCTTGAGCTGACGAGATGCGTAAGCGATAACCTTGTCCCGTTGCATGAGAACATAACCAAGACCAAGGTTCGAGGCATCACAATAGACAATGAAGTCATCGTTTCCGCCGGGTAAAGCGAGAACGGGAGCATTGCAGAGAATATGCTTGAGAGTTTGAAAGGCAGTCTCTTGTTTAGTTCCCCAAACAAAAGGCTTGTCTTTGTGCGTGAGAGAGGTAAGCGGCACGACGATTTTAGAGAATCCTTCGATAAATCGGCGGTAATAGCCCGCTAGTCCGAGAAAAGAACGGACTTTAGACGGGTTCTAAGGTGTAACCCAACTCTTAACAGCTTCGATCTTCGTGGGGTCGACGTGAATACCTTAACTATTGACAATGTGACCGAGGAATTCAACCTCCTCCAGCCAAAATTCACACTTGGAGAATTTGGCATAGAGTTGATTCCCCTGGAGTAGCTCGAGAACCAAACATAGATGTTGCGCGTGTTCGGTTTTCAACTTGGAATAGATCAGGATATCATCGATGAACACGATGACGAAGCGGTCGAGGAAAGGTTTACACACGCGATTCATCAGATCCATGAAAACCGCAGGTGCGTTGGTCAAACCAAAGGGCCTAACAACGAACTCATAGTGACCGTATCGAGTGCGAAAAGCGGTTTTGGGTATATCCTCCTCTTGAATGCGTAACTGGTGATAGCCTAAGCGTAGATCGATCTTGAGAAACACGTAGCACCTTGTAACTGATCAAACAAATCATCGATTCGAGGTAGGGGATAGCGATTCTTGATTGTCAGCTTATTCAACTCCCTATAGTCGATGCACTTCCGGAACGACCCATCCTTCTTTTTGACGAAAAGGACTGGTGCGCCCCAAGGAGAGGTGCTGGGGCGGATGAAGCCTTTATCTAGCAATTCCTGGAGCTGACTCGAGAGTTCGCACATTTTGGTCAGAGCGAGTCGATAAGGAGCTCTAGCAACTGGATTTGCTCCAGGAATGAGGTCGATACGAAAGTCGATATCACGACTCGGAGGTAAACCAGGTAACTCATCAGGAAATACAAGAGGAAAATCACGAACTCCAAGCACCTGTCTATTTCCTTTTCTTTCTCCTTCTCCGCTACTACGATGTTAGCCAAGAAAGATCTGTATTCCTTGCGGAGATACTTGCTTGCTTGGACACACGACATAAGTTTGAGACCTTTCGAAGGAGTTTCACCATACACACAAAGTTGATCACCATTAGCGAGCGAGAATCGAATCATCTTATCGAAACAAATAACGTCAGCATGGTTTTCACGAAGAAAGTCCATGCCTACTATGATGTCAAAACTACCAAGCTGCATCAGAATAAGGTCGATTGGGAAGATGTGATTGTTGAGTTCGAGAGTACAATCACGAAGAACAGAGTTGACAGCGACGGTTCTTCCGGTGGTAACTTCAACATCGAACGTCGAGGGGAGATGGGTGCGCTTACGATTAAGGAGCTTTTCGAATTCAAAGGATACAAAACAGTTATCGGCTCAAGTATCAAACAAACACGAAGCATATATACCATTCACAAGGAACGTACCATTAACGACGTTGTTGTCTGCTTTAGCCTGGCGGACATTGATGTTGAAAGTACGTCCGCGGGCTGCTGGCTGCTACTGTTGCTGTTGCTTGGGCTGCTGCTGTTGTGGCTCTTGCTTCACCACTCGGTTTGGGCATATATTCGCGAAATGGTTGGGACACCGCACGCAAAGCAAGCTCTAGCATGGATTGCGGGTGTAGGAGCCGCTTGTTGGCCTTGAGGAGTAGGAAGTAGAGCTTGTTAAGCAGGAGCTTGACCTTGAGCTGGAGCTGGAGCTTGACGTGGACCTGTACGACAGTTGGCGGTGAAGTGGTCGTTTATGTTGCAGTGGACATAGTATCTGCAAGCAATTCCCACTGGGTGGTGATAAGTACAAGTAGGGCAAGCCGGGTGAGGACCAGTATACGCACGCTTAGCCGGCGGTGTGTTGGTGACCGGTGCCGCTAGTTGGCGGTGTTGTGGCTGTGGTGGGGCAGGTACTGCTTGGAGTGGAGCGGCAGCTGTGACAGCGCAATTCTTGCTACTGTTGTTGTTTTTCTTCCTCTTGCGGCGGGAGGACTTTGAAGACTATGATGCGGCGGCGGTTTCAGCGGTTGGGACAGCGGTAGCTTGATGCAGATTCTTGGAGGCTTTATCCCAGTAACCAGACTTGACTTGCTTGTCGTTGATCGCAGCAGCGAGTAAGTTTGTTTCCTCAATAGTTGTCGTCTTTGCGCTTGAACGAAATCAGCCACACAATCCGGAAGAGCACGGATATACTTTTTGATGGTGATTTCGGGCGTATTAACTTGGCCTGGACAGATTATGCTTTACTGCTTAAAGCGAGCCGTTAAACCAGCGTTGTCACCATCCTTCTGCTTAATATGCCAGAATTCGTCCTCCAGCTTTTGGCGCTTATGGGGAGGGCATAACTTTTGCATCATAACGTCCTTCAACTCATCCCACGTCAGCCCGTAAGCTGCATCATTTTCGTGCTTGTTTCTCTCGGTCGTCCACCAATCTAGAGCTCAGGATTGGAAGACGCCAGTGGTGTTGAGAGTACGGAGATTATCAGGGCAGCCACTCTGGCGCAGGGTGACCTCGATCGAATCAAACCATTGGAACATGGCCGTAGGCCCATCTTCGCCGGTAAATTCTTTCGGGTCGTAGGCTTTGAACTACTTGAAGTTAAAAGTAGCTTTAGGCGAATCTGTCCTGGACTCTTTAGAAGACTTGCTGGTGTTCTCATTCAGCTCACTAACAATCTGGGGGATAACTTTCGCCATTTGCTTAGCGACGAGGGCGGCGATGCGTTTATCATCATGATTATGGCGAGCAGAGCTCAAGTAAACGATCCAAATGACGACATTGTCTGCAATAGACATCGCCACAGGACTCAGACACAAATTTCGATCAACCCTAGTATAGATTCTCGCTCTGCTCTAAACTACTTTATATAAAGCTCAGGAACAAGATCACGTAACACAGACACATAGGCACATAAACCAAAGAAACATATAAGCACAGAAGCACGTAGTCCACGTAAGCACAGAAGCAAGTAATCCACTATATTTTTGCACGTATTCATCTACCCTGCTCGCACATAATCACCTAACATTCAAAGTCCGCGAGTTCGAGAATAGCGATTGCGATTAGCGAGTAAACATCGAGTAGCACAGCATAAGCTAGTAATATAGCATGCGATTATCCACAAGTAGCAGCGATTTGTTAGCGTTTTGAGATAGATGTGCAGTGCGAGTTGTGTGTGTCGATCAAATCGAGAAGCGTAAAGCGTATAAACCACCAAAATCGAAACACATAAACAGGTAAAATCACATAAATCATGAAAAATCCACATAAAAGCGACGAATATCAGAGTCAGCAGTTACGGGCTCAGAATCAAAAGCACATAAAATCAGTGATTGCGAGCTTGAAATCGAGGATAGATTGTCTAAGGCTTGGTAGACGTCGACTACCCAAAGTGATTCGACTATTCACAAGAACCTTTAGTGCACGCTTTGGCCTTCTGGACTGTTCTCTCGCCTCGATTTGGGCGATCGGCACGCATCCTTCCAGTTACAGCGTGACTTCGAGTCGAGGGAGTCCGTCGAGACTTCGGTGAGAGTTTTGTAAAACCAAAATTGAGCGGAATAAGTCGTCAAGGTTCGGGTTTCACCCCTGGCTTAACAACTTCTTTCTTGTTTTGATGAAATAGAGGGGAAAATTTGCGTTAATGTACGGATGTATCTCCTGATTCAACGCAAATTCTCTTGTTTATAGATAAAAATGTGGGTCGAACAAGCGTTTCAGTCAAGAGTTTACGGTTTTCACACCTAGTCTCGACCCAACCACTAGTTCATTTTCAAAAATAGTGTGCAGTGATAGTGTTAAGCGAGTGCGAGCGAGAATAGTAAGTAAGCTCGTACAAAACCCCTACAGCGTATGCACAAGTCAGTCTGTTGGTGCTTAGACTATAGACTAGGTCGTTTCTAAGACATCGGCACAGACTAGGTCGAGTCTTGCCTAATTCCCTATAGTTATGGCTCTGATACCAATCTGTCACACCCCAACCGATGACGGAAACATCGGGGCGCGGAACTGAGCGAAACAGATTGTCCAGGAGAAATCCATACAACTAATTTACCAGATATTTAAATATTATGTCCCATACCATAACATACCAAAGTAAATAATTATTACAGACCACATATCTCAAAGACAATACATGTTTTGACAACTCAGATTTAAATTGTTTTTGTTTGTTTCTAGACTCCATCCTACTTGATTCCACAAAAGCAGGTAAAGCACAGCATCCTAAGCTTTCAAACACCTTCCACATACGTTAAAATAGCGGTCAATACACATAGTGTAAAGGTGAGCATACAATTTTAATAGTATAATAGAGTTCGAAATCGTTTACGCATAACCAGCATGTAACATGTAACAAAGTGAAGGCTAGTAGGTTATCGACAGAGAAATATGCACAGACGTGACTGCGAGTTGTAGAATACGCAACACATATCCCCACTAGGACACGTGAAGTAAAGCCTTTTACAACCCATGTTCACGACAGGTGTTGAGTCCAAACTATAGTACTATCGTTGCTAAGGTGTCAGGCAACAATCACCGTGTTAACATAACATACAAGCATTCATCGAATAACACGTAACATGCAACAACGGTCAGCGTATAAATAGTGTTTGCGTTGTGTGATCGTTGTGATTTGAATATAGGTAACGTATGTAACACCCAAAAGTGCGTAAAGCAGAAAGGGATCGAGTATACTCATAGATCGTGCTTAAGTAAATAAACACTCTCTTGGATTGAAGGGAGCACTGAGAGATTAGCCTGAACAGTTAACGATAGCATAAGTGAATGAACGGCGTGTAAAACGATGGAAAAATGACCAAGTGTCGAACGGTAATCCGATCGGATAGTCATTCGATCGGATGTCAATCTGCTCGGATGGTTATCCGATCGGATGGCCATTCGGTCGAATTGACATTCGTTTGGTAAGGATGTGTTTGTGTATGATGGCTTTGAAGTTTTCATTGTAGCATTTTGAAAACAGAGAAGTATTTCTACCTTTCAGGTCGTTCGATTGAACGATAGTTCGATCGGATGGCGATCCGTCCGGCGAGGTATTTCTCAAAGAACAAGCTCACAGCAGGATTATCATCCAATCGGATGGTCTACCGATCGGGTGGCAATCCGTTAGAACTGACTATGCATTGAACATGTTGAAAATTGTTTAAGTGTTGAACCTCAAGTGCAATCCGATCGGATTGCGGTTCGATCGGATGGCAATCTAATCGGACGACAATCCGTCCCGCGATCTGACCATTTTGAAACTTGAAGATTTGTTAAGTTTTGAAAGTTTTGCGGTTTGCTCGAGACGATATGATAACGCATTAAACAATAGAACCTCGTCAAGTCCCAAGTCGTTCGATCGAACAGGAATCACCCAAGTCCGATCAGTTTACTGTTTCATGACGGTTGTTCATGTTTAACCCAGAATCAGTTGTCTCTTAGATAGAAATCAGATCTTGAACCAACACTTCACTAAGAATGAGTAGAAGATCAGAACGAGCTCCGATTCTATCGGTTTTGAGTGCATTGAGTTTAAAAGAGTTGAAAGAAAGTTGGAAAAACTTCTTTCAATACTTTTAACCTTGTATATGTTTAGATCTATGCGAGATCATTGTTTATTCATGTGAAAATCCTTCAGATCTAAGTTGTTCTTGGTGGAATGAGGCCAAAACTTGAAGTTCATAAGAACTCCATGATGACATCACCCTGGAACACCTCAAATCCACTGATTTCACGGTTAAAAGTTAAGATTCAAAGGTGAAAAAGATGAAGAAGTGTGTGTAGATCATAGAAGTACAAGATTTGAGTTGAAAACTTACAAGAATCGCGAGAAATCGAGAGAAAGAAGGTATTGAGTGTGCTGGTCGAGTGAGAGAGCTGTCACATCACAAATGATGTGACAGGAGGGGTATTTATAGGTTGCCAAAAAGGGAAAGTGGCAAGTGTCGAACAGGATGCACCTCGATCGGATGACACTCCACCATCCGATCGAGTGGTCACTCGATCGAGTGACTCCGACGAGTTTCATTTTGACGTTTCGTTCCATGCGTTTGAGCTTTGTGATGCGTTTAAGCGAGTATGCGATTATGCGATAGGTCGATGATAAACACACAATACTATATCTAACATACAATCATCCTAATTAAATTGCGTTTAACGTTTGCGATTGAATTGCGATGCGATAGAGTTGCGATTGCGTTTCGATTAACCACCACAAACATAAAGTAAACATACACAAGTAACACATAAATAGCACACATACGTAAAACAATATCCAGAACGCATAATTCGAGTTGCGAATGCGATTGCGATGCGATAAGCGATAGGGCGATAAAACATGCGATTAAACCTCGTTATTCACAGATACTCCACATAATACAACTAAAGCAAAATAAAATAAAGACCCGATTACAAGTCAAAGAAGTCAAATCAGTAATTAAGCAAGGAGTGATAGATCGCAATTTGCAATATTTTCTTCCTTTGACTTCAATCTTGACTTTGACTTTCGTAACACGGGGTGATATATTAAGTGTAAGGGTAATTAGGTAATTGTATACTTTAAGGGCTGTTTTTTGACAATTACAAAGTACTTTTAATATTTAAGAAATTATTAATGCAATTACTCAAGTTTTTTTATTGTTTCGTTATTTTCACGATTATTATTTAACAAAATATGTTTTAAATATAAAATAAATATGCATTTTCATTAACCGTTTGTTTTTATAAATATTGTTTCGAAAAATAATTTGTTTTTTAACATTTTGTTTAAACCATCTATCGTTTTTAAAATTGTTACTTTTTAAACCGTTAGGTTTTCTTAAAATCATTCTTCTTAAAGTCGTTTGTCTTTATAGAATGGCTCGTTTTTTAAATTTTACAAATCGACGTGTATAAAAAATAAAAGAAATGTAATATTTGAAAAAAGATGAAAGATTCTAATAAAAAGTTTGCAAAAGATCGTTCATTTTTCACACTTTTTTTAGAGTGGTTTATTTTTTTCAAATCTTCCATTTCTTTGGACTGTTTGTTTATTCAAAATTCGTTATTTTTTGAACCTATCGTTTATTAAATTTGAATGTTTTTTAAACCTAGGTTTTGCTTTTTTATAAACGTCCTTTTTTAATGTTCGTTTTTAAACCACTCGTTTGTTTAAAATAGATCGTTTTTAAATTCCTACAATTTTTGAAAACGTTCATCTTCTGAAGTTTATTTTTCCTAACGGCTATAAGTAAACTAAATACAAAGTTTCAAAAATGAACGGTTTCAAAAATGGTTCTAAAAGGAACGATTTAAAAAGAAACGCATTTAATAATCAATAACTTAAAAAAACGAGTTGTTTAAAAAGTAAAAAAAATATGATTTTAAAAAGAACAGTGTTAAATAAATTGTTTAAAAAAAACTTTAGAAGACAAACAACTTAAAAAAAACGATTTTAATGGTTTAAAAAGAAATAATTTTACAAACGATATACGGTTTAAAAAACGTTAAAAACAAATTATTTTAAAAAGGACATTTATAAAAAACAAACGCTTAATGAAAAAACATATTTATTCGTATATAAAAACATATTTTATTAAATAATGATCGTGAAAATAACGAAATAATAAAAAAAAACTTGATTAATTGCATTAATAATCTCTTAAATATTAAAAGAACTTTGTAATTATCAAAAAACAGCCCTAAGGTATATAATGACCTAATTACTCTTACACTTAATTACAAAAAAGTAACAAAGTTAGTGTCAGAGGCCAAAACCGTTATAAAATGCAACCTCAAGATCTGGTATATTAAAATATTCATTTTGGGCTGAAAGGGTTGAACTGACTAAGACCACCCGTAATGGTGAAGCGTTTTTTGGTTCGAGAACGCCCTCCACACCCTCATCTCCGCCCCCGTGGGCTTTTCTTTAACCAAAATTGGGTTGGAGCGTGAAATATTCCACGCCAGAGAGAATTTGAACTGACCAATCACATGCATATTTAAACATAATGCCCAATAAAATATTTTTGATGTTTTTTTATTTAATTTTATTTACACCCCTTTTTAACATAATACCCCACAATGCCCACATCCTCACTACACTCATTTTAGAAAACGCCCCATAATACCCCATTACTGACTGAACTACATATAGCGCAAAACGCCAAAGAGTAGGGGCATTAACACTACACATGTCTAAACCACAAACATCAAAACAGTAATTTATCCTTGTCCAGAAAACCGGTTATATTCCATTTTTGCTAGCTTAATATTATATTATAAATCCTGTTATGGGTTGAGAAACATTTATTTTCTTATCCACTTAATATGTTTTTTGTTTTCACCTGTCAGTGAATTTGTTCGGATGGTTAAATATCGTGAATTGATTTCTTAAAAACATGTATATACCCGTTTTGTTTCATACGAATAATAAAAAAGTGGGTTTAAATTAAAAAAAAAAAATCCATTTTAACCTATCATCCTGACCAACATATATCGTAACCATTACGTTTATGACATTACGTTTGAGAGTTATAAATATCTAAATAATTATTTGAATCTTGTTCATTTATGAATTAAGTAATTGTCCCTTTACTTGTGTTGCTCTCTCTCCCTCTCTTTGAATAGAACAAAACACTTGAATTCTTGACTATCATCCCTATTCTTCATTTCAAATTACATACACAAAAAAAGTTGATTTTAGAGAGAGAGAGATGGGAAGAGCTCCATGTTGTGACAAGGCAAATGTGAAAAAAGGGCCATGGTCACCTGAAGAAGATGAAAAGCTAAAAGACTACATACAAATTTATGGTACTGGTGGCAATTGGATCACTCTACCACAAAAAGCAGGTATGTTACAAAGTTTTTTTTTTCTTTTTTAGGTGGTTTGCAGTTTTCAACATGGTCTTTTTTGGTCAATTACTGAAACATGTTTGGCTACTAGGTGATCCGCTAGTTCAACTAGAGGATTCGTTCAGAGTTCAATTATAAGAAACGTATCGCTAGAAGCCAGACATGATTCAAAAATTGACTAGAAACCATGTTAGAAACTCACCGGTTTCTTGTTTTAGCTCACTGGTTAATCGTTAACCACAAATTATAACTATGTGTTGTTTCTTGATTTTGAAACCAACACAGGTCTCCGTAGATGCGGAAAGAGTTGTAGGTTGAGATGGCTGAACTATCTGAGACCAAATATTAAACATGGTGAATTTTCTGATGATGAAGATAAAGTTATATGTACTCTTTTTGCCAGCATTGGTAGCAGGTACCCTCTTTTAATAATCTGTGGTATATATAAACATAAATCTAGAAGTTTTGATGGAATAAGTTGATGTGCAGGTGGTCAATAATGGCAGCACAATTACCAGGAAGAACTGATAATGATATTAAGAACTACTGGAACACAAAGCTGAAGAAGAAGATGATGCCCAGTTTAATCTCCATGCCTGAAACTGGAAAACCTCTTCATCATCTTCAATCTCCCAATTCTTTAACAAGTTACAGCTACCCATCACTGCCAGTTTTTCATAATGGGAATATTAATATTAGTGGTCCATTGTCATCATCACCTGCATCACCACCTTCATCGTATATGTATAGTACTTCAAATACTTCTAAGTATTATGATCAAACCCTATCTATCCCATCAAGTCCTACAACAACAACAACAACTGCTTCTGCTGCTGCTGCTGCTTCTGATCATCATCATCATCATCATACTCATCATTATCCAGTTCTACAATCACAAGGAGAAAAAGACAGTTCTACCCTTGTCATATGTGGAGGTGATCAAGCTAGTTCAAGTACTAACTCTGATGGGGGCTTTCATGTAGGTGTGTATGATTATAACAAGGGGTTTGGTAAGAATTATGAGAAGATAAAAGGGTCTTATGGGGATTCTTCATTGGACTGCAGTCTTGAAGAGTTTAAGCAGCTCATTAGCACCAATCTTTGCTCCAGTAACATTGACAACAATCTTAACTTTTTTGTTGATGACATCAAGGAAGTAGAAAAGGTTATGTACTATTAGTTATTGAGTCAACCATGTATGGATGCTCAACATGGCCATCATCATCATCATCTTCATCAACATCATCTCTAGCATTAGGGAAGATTGGGTTTGTGAAAATTTTTCTTTAATATATTAATCTTAGAGAGTATAAATGCTAAAAAATTGTCCCCCCCCCCTTTCATCTGTCCTTTTTGGAAATTATTAATTTTAGCATTTTAAGCTATCAAGACTATATATAAAGCCTATTATTCCATAGGTATTAATGTAAAATTTTACTTTGATTAGCATTATCTTATGTATAGGTAATATGCTTTTCATACACTTTTAATTAGTTTGCTTTGTGTTTGAAAAATTTGGGATTTTACATATAATAATCGAGTTGATGTTGATCCTAATTCAAGTCTTTAGAAATTTCAAATGTCATACCACGTATAAAATTATTGGTGTCCAATAATGAAACCTTGTCGGCTTAATTTAGAAAAAAATAATCCGTAAAAAATTTCTATATTAGGTTTAAGTTTCGTTGATCGGAGGCTTTTCAAGACTTGCATACACCAAACAACGAGAATTTTGTTTAAGTTGATGTTGATATGAATCTATTAAAAACATGGATTGTAACAAACTAGCTAGTTCATCTTGTTTCAAAAATTAATATGAAAAAAGGTTACTTATCATGGGCTTAAGGGCAATATTTGGATTATTTAAATGGGTACATTATATTAAGAACATGTATGGTGATTAAACTATTTACTTAAACATGTGAACTAGCCAACCTTCACAGACTATGATACCCACAAAAAACAAAAATATTGACTAAACAATGAAATAATTAGAAAAATCCACTTGGGAACAAAGATTAGAAAATTGACATAAAAGAAAGCCATCATAGAAGCTAGAGATGGAGGGGATGAAGGGTCTAAAACCTTTAGAATCATTGTTTAATTAAAATTAAAATTAAATAAAGATGCATAGATCATGGCCGTATGTCATATGTGAGTTCCCATCATAAAGAAATAGAGATAAAAGAATAAATATTAATTTAAATACTAAATTTTCAAAGATGAATGCATTGACTTCTAAAGAAATTTGTCTGCTTCTGAGACATAAAAAAAGATTAGATGGGATAGTGCCAGCTAATTCAAAGTTTATTCTAGATATTAACCAAAAAGGTTGTGAAGCTTTCATAGAAGAAAAATGCCTTTTGGAAATGTCGAGTGCATAAATGTCAAAAGGGGTTGCATCTAATCTAATAATATATATAAAGCAAACTAGGGTTTGTGTTGTGTGTGTGCTTTTGTTATATTTGTATGTCATACTTTTGGAAAAGTGTTCATATATAAATATTACATGTTTTTCTAGCTACAAGAACCATGATGTTGCACATACATTAAGATTACCACGATATATTCTCTTGTTTTTTACTCACTTTTTCCAACCTTCGTCCCCCACCATGATTGTTAATGGAATCCTTGGATCTTGTGCCCTACTGTTTCTCACACTGATTCGATATACGAATTTACAAGGCTCAAATTATGATATGGAAGTATGTAAAATGTTTCAGTCACATCATATTCAATTACAAAAATGTTAAAAGGTCATCAATGAATTCGACTTAGTGTCATCAACATTTTATTATTTAAAAAAAATGAGAGAATCACCCTTCGTATAAAAGTGTGATAATCAAAACATAAAAAATACTATAGAGATTAAATCATCAGAAACTAAAAAACACACTAGGGATCGAGTCTATCTTGTACAAGTAAGGATGACAATAGGTCGAGTCAAATGGTCACACTCAACGCATATCCATATCCACTCGATAAAAAGGGCCTCGTAACATGATGTATGTTGAATATCTAGAAAACATTTCACCAAAGAGAACATCAAATTCAAAATTAGAATAACAGAAATAGTTTGTTACATATGCAAATATAATGCAACATAAAATATATAGTCTTACAAAACAAAAAGAACACATGTAAACATTGTTGCCCCGAGATTCAATTATGTGCTACTCAACTTCCAAAGGAATATCTAATGTATTAAGAAAATATTAAGCTTTCGGCTATATTTGCATGATATAAAAGACCTACTTGCACCATAATCAAATAAAACGTAATTTGCGGGTATAGAAGTAATAAATAAATAATATACACGTGACCACATGAGGAATCATCTTCCCTTTGCAGTAATTTGAAAGGCCCGGTCTCGCGGTTTTGGGCACTCACTTTTCTTGTGTTCCGACTCATGATACTGATAATGTATTGTCATCGAGCCTTGGCAATATGTCCCTAGCTTTGCTGCACTTATAGCGTACCACCGAACTCGTTTGACAAGCTCTCCCATGATTCTTCCTACACGTATACACACCATCTACTCGTCTAGCCTTAGTTGTTGCATGAGAAGCCGCTTCATGGCCGTTATAACATCACAAGTCATAACATAGTCATGTCTTCATTGTCTCTTATTCCAGGACATCCTTAAATTCTAGCTAGTTGTCCGGACTCACATAGCTCGAATTGATCATAAGCGGCTAGAAGATGATATAATCTTAATAAATAAATTGGAAGATACATAATTTATTCATATCCCACTCATCGATTTGAAAAGAGCTGTTAATGTTGTGGATTTAATGTGTCTCTTACCCAAACTAGGTGATCGCGGCAGAGTGAACTACTATTGCTTCGATCTTGTATGGGCATTGCCAATCTTTTCTTTGGCTTGAGGGCATGCCAACCGGTACACATGGAAGATGCAGCGTTATTCTTTGACAAGGGTTTGCGTGAGGCGATTGAGGAATTAGTAGTTCGTGGAGGTCCTTTCTCTGGAGACTTCCAGTGGCAACTTGCTTCCTTACCTATTAGATTTTGGGGTTTGGGGTTGTATTCAACTATTGATGCTTCATCTGATGCCTTTGTAGTCTTGAGGGCCCAATCTTGGGTACTACGAACCACATCTTACGAGACAGTGGTATATGTGGTATGAATTCTGATTATATTTGTGCTTTGGCTTGTCTTCGTGATACGATTCCAAGCTTTGACTTCAGCGGTTTCACTAAAAAGGACACCCCCTAAAGCCCAATAGCATTGGCGAGTGGTCTTTCTAGTAAAATTGTCTAGGACATTGAAGTATAGTTTGACTTGACCGTTAGACAAAAAGTCATTTTTGAGTGTCTACGAATACTACATGTCCAAGATTTTCTTCTTGCTATACCTATAGATGGGTTAGGCCAGCATATGTCACCGGTGGAGTTTCGTACTATCCTTAAGTATCGTCTCATAATTCCTTTATTTCCAGTTGATGAGATATGTCATGTTTGTCATAAGGCGTGTTTGGTCTCTTTTTCTAGGGAGCATACAGTTCATTGTAGAGAGCTCCCGAGTTTCAAGTACCGACATGATTTTGTTAGGGATATCCTTTTTGACATATTCAGACGTGCTGGGATTTCTGCTAAGAAAGAGGCACCCGTGAATTTCTTAACTGATCCATTAGAAGGAAGATCTACCCTTAGACCAGCCGACATTTTGGTCTTCGGATGGATAGAAGGAAAACACACGTGTGTAAATCTAACAGGGGTTTCCCCCTTTTGTGGGCTTAGGGGGTAGTGTTTTCATGGTGGGTCAGGCTGCTTTAAAAGCGGGTTCAGGCAAAGTGACCAAACATGAGAAAGTGTGCCTTAACAACCAGCACGTGTTTATCTCATTTGTTTTTTATACTTTTAGGTTCCTTGCGCCAGAGACTGCAGACCTACTTAACCGAGTTCAAAGGGTCATGCACAGTAATGTTATATGACCCCGAGATCTATGGATGTAGTTTTTAAAAGATTTAGTTTTGCTATTCAAAAAAAGGTAGCGGTGTAGCTTGTTGCTCGTTTACCTTCTATCTCGATGTAATTTCTAATATTATTACTTTAAAGTTTTTAAAATGAAAAAAAAGGGAATTTGAAAAAAAAAGAAAAAGAAAAAGAAAAATGATCTAATGGGTAAAAGTAGTTTATTTATCTTATAATTTTGTAATAGTTATCTATATATCACATCACACTATATAATAAAAGAAATCAATATCAGGACACATGTCATTTATCAAAGTCATCTATTTTTTATAGATAATTAATATCAATTATAAGATAATTACAAAATTAAAATTAATATAAATTTAAACAATTCGTATAGGGATAGTATAACATTTTAAAATATTTATCATATTTCAAAATTATTTATCCTGAAATTAATAAAAGATGTACGCTAAATATAAACTAATATAATGTAAATGATTTATTTATTTTATTAAACTAAGTAGTTGAGGGTAGAACCTATTTCAAAAATGTTTATAAGGGGTAAACAAAAATATTAATCAATGTTTATTGGTTTTATACTTTTATTTTTGTGTTCAACTCTCAACTCAAATACGGTAATCACTTTGTTTACATGACATATATAAGAACCATCACCGCAATCACCCCATTCATCATATATCAAGTATATCCGTTAGTTTTTTTTTAAGATATAAATTTTTATTAGATCAATTCAACCCGTGTAATAAACGAGGTTTTTTTTAAAGATATAACATTTTGATTTTTTACTATTCAAAATTACATTTATGCAACTCATGTAATACACAGGGTTTTAAAACATATAACTTTTTTTTTATTATGTAGTATATAAAATTAGATTTATTAACTTTTTTTATTATGTAGTATATAAAATTAGATTTATTCAATCCATATAATACATAGGGTTTATAAAGATATAACTTTTTATTGTTTGCTATATAAATTACATGTGCTCAACCTGTATAACAGATGAGGTTCTTAAAAATGTAACTTTTTCCATTATTTAATATATAAAATTAAATTTACTCAACCCGTACAATACACGGGGTTCTTAAAGATATACCTTTTTTTTATCTTCCTATACTAATAAATAAAAATCTTTTTGGGCACGTGTCACTTTCTGGTGCTTTCTCACCTTATTTTCCTATTTATCTCTCATATTAAATAAAATAATAATTTTAAACAAAAAATATTAGATAAGAATAAATATTTAGATAAGGATAAACATTTATTTTTATTTTGATCATATTAAATAATAATAATAATAATAATAATAATAAGAGTTAATTACATAGTTAGTCTATGTGGTTTGCAAAAAATAACATACTTAGGTACTAATAGTTTAAAATCACCTTCTAGGGTATTAACTTTTCATTTTGTAACGTTTGAAGGTATTAACTTCTAGGTTATTAACATAGTTATTCCTGTGGTTTACACAAAATAACATACTTAGGTACTAATTGAATGTGATTTTAAACCTACGAATAACATTAATACCTCTAAACGTTACAAAATGAAAAGTTTTAACTCTAATAATAATAATAACAATAATTTTAAACACAAAATTAGATAAGAATATAAACGTTTATTTTTATTATGATCATATTAAATAATAATAATTTTAAACAAAAATTAGTTAAGAATACATATTTAACAAAGTAAAGATATATCTTTTTTACTATTTATTATATAAAATTACATTTATACAAAATAAAAAAACAAACTAAAATGTTATAATAAGTAAATAGTATATCAATGTTCATTTTTAAAAGATAAATCTTGATGACTGTTTGTATTAACATATGACATTATATTTATTCAACACGTGCAATATACGAATTTTTTTTTAAATGTATTTCTTTTTATTATTTATTATATAAAATTATATTTATGTAACCCGTATAATACACGGGATTTTAACCTAGTATATATATAATAAAGTAAACCCACTTAAGAACCTGACAATCATTGGGGCTATCTGAAATTCTATTTTCCCACCTAAAATATAACCCTTTTAGTTTAATAGTTAATCCTATTTTTGTTTTAATTTAATCCTTAAATCTCGGTAAAAAAGATTAATCCCTACCTAATATTTTTATCTCAATCTTAATTTTCAAATTGAAATTAAGGGTGGGGATACAATAGGAAGTTTATTTGGCTAGGAAGGCTAGGAAATGATCTTGATTATCCATTAAGTTAATCAAGGGCTAAGATTAAACCAGGGAAATTGAAAGAAAGAAAAGAGGCGCGTGAGTTTGTTCAAGGGCATTCTAGTCAATCCAAGCCAATAGTTTTTCTCTCCTCCAATTCCCCTCCATTTTTTAAACGTTAATAACTCTTTCATACGACATTATTTTTTTATAAAAATTGCACCAAAAAAACGAGCGTTTTTTTATCTTTAAAACGAGTATACTATTGCTATATTTAAAAAAAAATTTAAACCTAGTTGTGTAAAACGCAATAGAAAAACCACCAGTTACGTAAAACGCAATGAAAAAAAAAACCTAAAAAATGACATCTTTCTAAAACGCAATGCACCAAAAACACAAAGAAATGACTTATTTGTAAAACACAATGGCCAGAAAACACAAAGAAATGTCTTATTTCTAAAACGCAATGGACTGAAAACACATAAAGAAGTGTTTTACCTAAAACGCAATGCACAAAAAACACAAAGAAATTTCTTATTTGTAAAACGCAATGGCCAGAAAACACAAAGAAATGTTTTATTTGTAAAACGCAATGGCCAGAAAACACTTAAAAATGTCTCATTTCTAAAACGCAATGACCTAAAAAAACAAAAGAAAATGTTCTCTGTAAAACGCAATGGACTGAAAACACCTAAAAATGTGTTTTACCTAAAATGCAATAACTAAAAACACTTCAAAAATGTGTTTTACCTAAAACGCAATGACTAAAGATACTTAAAAATGTGTTTTTTCTAAAACGCAATAGCTAGAAAACACATAAAACTCTCTTATTTCTAAAACGCAATGGACAAATAAAACTGTTTATGAACTGTTTGTGAATTGTCTGTGAACTGTCTGAATTGTCTACGAATTACTGTCTTCGAAATGAGCCAGGGGCTCTTCCCCTTGGACCCCGCCAGGGGCTGCCGCCCCTGGGACCCCGCTACCAGGGGCTGCCGCCCCCGGACCCCCGCCAAGATCGTAAAACGCAATAACTAAATAAAAACCCAGATCGTGAAAATGAAATTAAAGAATTTCTTACATGGATCGAAGCCGGTTTCTTCATCAATTGACGAAATTTGAATGATAGAAACACTTATCAGCGATTGAATCGAACAAATCGAGTGATTATCTTCAAAATCACCAAAAAAACGAGATTTTGAATGAATTAAACTGGGTTTTCTTCGGAAAAAGCTGAAGACACGTTGATCGGGTGGTTGAATCATTGATTGATGACGAAAATCAGACTATAATGTAGTGATTATTGAGATAGTAAGTGAAGAAAAAGTTGGAGATGGTGAGTTTTGAAGTAACTGGGGAGAAGAAGGAAGAATAAATGATGAGATTGACTAAAATACCCTTTCTCTTTATTTTAAAATTTGCCACATGTCATAATCCTATGGCTTCCTATCCTTCCTAGCCAAAATTAACTTCCTATTTAATCTTTTCTCTTGAAATTAATACGATGACTATCTTTAATTTTTTAATTTCTCAAGGTATGATCTAATTTTAATTAGTAAGAGAATCAAGTATTATAAAAACATTCCGAAACCCATAAAGTGATGATAAGCATGAATTTGATTTTATATTAACTTACACAAAAATTATCTTTTAATAGCCATACAATTACTTTCCTTCATTTTTTTTCAAATGATTCGCATAAAAAAAATTCAACATTGGATGTCTTTATAATTTATATCGATGTTAATGTTAATTGCAAACTGCTTTTTTTCTAGTGGTAAAAGAGTTGAGTTTTCCAATGGAGACTCAAGTTCAATTCTCAATTGTATCATATTGAGGTAGATATTGGGCAATGATGGTGACAAACCCACCGAGGGGGATTCGATCTTGAGTTGCACCCCGGTTTTCATCCGGCTGTTACTTCAGCGAGACATCTCGTGTGGAGGCAGTACGGTTTTCGGGGGAACGCCGTAACCAAGCCTGACCAACCCAGTGCGTATCCGGTTATGATAACGTAGACTGGACAGATCTTGGCTAGGGCCGCCGTTTAGGCCGTGTGACATTGGGTCACCAAAAAGAAAGTCACCGTTCAAAAAATAAAATAAAAGGATATTATCACTCATAGTTTCTTCTTTTATAGGGCTATTGGATTTTACCACCCCTAACTATTGGCTATTGGCCGCTGCCACACCTAACTATCACTTTGACGCTTGTCACTCCTAACTTAACACTTAGTCTGTTTTGTTACCATGTCGTTGACTGCTCACTAACTTTTGATCCTTTTACTATACTTTTGGGAATGTCCTAAGATCCCTAAAACCTTACTGTGATCCCTATGACACCCCCCAAAAGAATAGTAACAGGATCAAAAGTGAGTGATCAGTTAACGACGTGGTGACATCACACACTAAGTGTTAAGTTGGGAGCGACGGACGTCAAAGTGATAGTTGGGGGTGGCAGCGGCCAATAGCCGATAGTTTGAGGTGATAAAATCCAATAACCCTCTTATATATATATTTTTAAAATTTATTTCATTAATAATACATTTTTCTTTAAATCAAATGTTCCCATTTATCTATTTTTATTTTATCCCATCTTTATTTTAATTTCACCGTTCCATATTATTTGTAGTATCTCAATACCCAATCTTACTGTGTATTTATGTTTGTAATTTCTAATTGATTACATTTTATTAATGTTGTTATACATAAATATTATATTTTTAATATAATTATAAATATATATATATATAGGCTAGGAGTTGGCCAGAAAGTCCAAAATTCCTAAAAAGTGTAAAAAGTCATAAAACACCATAATGTCAACCATAAAACACACCAAAAACCCACAAATAATATGATGAAGATTACTAAAACATCATGTATGTGGGTTTTGTATTGTGTTTTAGATGTTAAGGCTCTGATTATGGAATGACAAATATTATTGTGTTTTATGTTGTTTAGCATTGTGTGTTTTACATTCATAGTTATACGATGATGTGTTTGAAGTTTTTATGGACTATTAAAGTTTGAATATGGTGTTTTCGTAATATTCATTCTATTATTTGTGAGTTTTAGGTGTGTTTTATGCCTGAAATTATTGTGTTTTATGACTTTTTACACTTTTTAGGAAACTTGGACTTTCTAGCCGAACCTCACCCTATATATATATATATATATATATATATATATATATATATATATATATATGACAAAAGTAGTATTATTTTATTAATATCATTATTATCACTACTATTTGTATTATTTATAATTGCTACCATTCTTATTATTGTTATTATTGTTGTACCTTTCTGATATTGACATATTTGTGTATGAGATTTTAATCAGGCTACTGGAAAAATTTACGGGCTGGTCTAGGAGTGTGTGTAAGCAGTGGTCGGTTTTACTATCAACACCTAATTTTGTTATGTTGAATTGTGACCACATATCCACAGATTTCCACTTCCACTATCTGTCGGTTTTGACATGACAATTAATATAAGCTAAGGCCAGCCACTATCAAATGCTGGTTTGTTTTTAACACTACTCGGTTCACCCATGGTCAATTGTATTTGGCATTATCAAGAATTAAAAGTAAAGACGGGGTAAAATTACTAATTATAGATACAGATGGTAAAGTTATAAATAAAAGATGTAATGTTGACTACAAATAAATATATAATTTATGAATTATGTGAATATTTTTTGGATTCAAATTATTTTCGGTAATGTGCGAATTATAATTGTAACTTTCTATTTCTCATTAAATGTAATGTAATACGTAAATACAATAATAAGTATTATATAATATATTTATTATTGTATTATTTTAACGATAGTTTGATTACATGCTTCTCTGATAAATATTATAATATTAACAAACATGATCTTTATATTAACTCATTTATGTCAATTTGGTATATAAATGTCTTCGTCTTTGAATTGCTCATACAAGAAATATTTATTATATAGTCTAAATTGTTCAACTCGTGTAACACAGGGGGACTAACCTAGATATTAATATATACTAGCGAGATTCCCCTACGCGTTCGCTGCCGGAATTCGATTGGTATTGGTTCGGTTCATTACGGTATCGGTACTAGCTATAGTAATCGAAAGAAAAAAAGCCTTACATCAATCAATATATTTATTTATTTAAAAAACCGTTTGGTGCTTTTTTTATATTTTTGCTCAAAATACTTGAAAATATGTATATTACATGCTCTAAAATTGGTAGAAAAACAACTTATTACATAGGGTTTCGAAACAGAGCATTCGCCAAAGTTTTTTTGTGGCTTCGAGAGGGCGGTGTCTTTATTAGAGAAACCGCTAATATTCAAGTCTGGGAGAGACACATTTAAGCGTTCAAGCGCCTGCTGATAGTCCGGTTCAAGCCCAACGACCCCACTATTTCGAAAGATATGATCATGTAGTTCCCCAAGACTGAGCTCTAGACGCCACAAAGCCATAAGCCCCAACATCTCGAGCTGAGAGGAGGCCCAAATCACCTAGACGCATTGGCAGATATCCCAGACGCCACTGGATGTCACCAAAAAAGGGGCCGCCACCCACGATGATGTCTTCTATAGCCTCCCTGAGGCCATCATCGAACCGAGATATCGCATCATCCATTAAATGGGGTTGACGAGTCCACAGCCCAAAAAGTAACTTAGCAACCCCCATGCACGACCTTATAAGAAGGAGTTCACATTAGGGATCCCTAAAGCAGGGCAAGAGTTTCATGAGGTCAACCGCCCCGGAGGCTCCGCCGCCCTGCCAACTCCCCCATAAAGCTAGGATCATGGCTAACAGCTTCACTAAGGAGCTTAACCCCCTCTCTGGTCTACCAATCCCTCTCAGGAAAAGCTCGTCCTGAACTTTGCGCTCGTCGCCTGTTGGCCAAAAAACCTTTGTTTTCTTACTGTTGAGATAAAGCCCTAGAGATGGCCCCTCCTCATTGATGATGTCTAAGGCCATAGCAACCTCAGACACGTTGCTGATACTCGTCCCATCATCCAAGTACCAAGCATGAAAAGGGATATTATAGTGATACTAAACCCGAAGAATAAGGGGGTGTAAGGCAAGGGTTGCACTCCGGTAGTAGCCCTAATACACTCGTTACCAACATAGAACCTAGGAATGGCCATATAAAATACGCGAAGGGTAGTAGGCATACTCCTAGAAGACATTGTATTAAAGGTGGTGTGTACCATCATCACATGCCGGCATAGATTTCTGGTACCCAGCTGTATTGACAAGCATGTAAAACTGGTGACAAGAAATCTATCCCAAAAGAATACTAAATGATTAACTTACGGGTAATCATAATATGTATCAAATGATTTGTGAAAATGATTTTTTAAACAAGTCGGTTAATTGTATTTACCAGCGAAAGTTGACGTATTTTCAAAAGATTAAATCGTAGGTAACGAACCCTTAATACAGGGTGGAATGGTTCGGTCAAAGAATAATTATTGGAATTTGTGACTCCACTGCTTAAAGGCCTATGATATCCTAAGCTCGCTTTTTTTTCGGATCCTACCTTGTGGGACTTGTATCGAACAAAGTATGTATCTTGTTTAATAAATTTCAAATCTTTTATGATTATTACTTTATAAATCTATCTTCCACTGCATATTGTGAAACTGTTATCAATCGTCACGTATAAACTCATTGACCGGGCCCACCAAAAATCGGGGTGTGACACTTATGTTATTTATTTACTTAATTATTTCAATTAATTTATTTTAATAAGTGAATTTTTAATTCAAATATCTTTTATGTTATACATTTCATATTCAAAGTATTATACTTTATTAAACCGTGTCTCACGACAATTTCTATTATTTTTATGTTTCGAAATAACGATACACAAAAGTTAAGGATAGTCTTTATCAAGGGTTGGATTGAATCTGAAATATCTTGTTTCACACATGGTCAACTTTATGTCGCATTATCTAGAGTAAAAAGCGGAGCTGGTATGAAGTTACTTATACTAAATAAATACAGAAATGTTACTAATAAGACAACCAATGTGGTCTACAAGGAAATTTTTACTGAAATTTAAATTATTTGTTTCTTCCCATGTATTAGTTTTTTAAAGGATTTTAAATGTTAGGAAATAATTATTATTTTCATTTGTGAAACCGCATGATCACACATGCAATAACCTAGTAATTTAAGTAACGACTAGTTACAAACTCTATATCTCTATCACTATATATAAAATATCTCCTTTGGAGTAGATATAATTTTAATTAAACTTTAATACGTCTGCTACAACTTTCAAAGCAAGGGGTACAAGTTATTTATGTAATAGAACCTAATTTGTCCTCGTTAAATAAACTCATCATAACTAATTCATTATTTAATACACATAAGAATATTTAATTCATTATATTAAGTATATGATTACTAAATAATAATAATAATAATAATAATAATAATAATAATAATAATAATAATAAGAAGAAGAAGAAGAAGAAGAAGAAGAAGAAGAAGAAGAAGAAGAAGAATACTACCCAAATATAAGTAAGTATTATCTTATTTAAATACTTAAATGTGTAATTACTAAAAAATAATAACAATAATAATAATTAGATTACATGGAAATGAATATGTGTTTTTTATAAAATGTCCACAAGATTGTGATAAAAACATAACATGTCTTACATATATCATATAACCAAAACAAAACATGTTTTATGTCATAAATACACTATTACTCGTGTTATTACTATTTCTTTTAAATAATTCAAAACCTAAAAAACTAAACAATTGATAAACAAACGAAAAACAAGTACAACGTCGTAAATTGTCGACTCCGCTGCAACGCGGGATCCCCCACTAGTAATATAGTATGATCCTTTAAAACATATGGTACAATCCTTTAACACATATGATATAATACTTTAAAACATATTGTGTAGCAAATTGAATCAACTAAACAACACAAACACAATAATTTAATGTAACAAGTCACTCGTTACGAACTCTATATTATATTATATTATGAAAAAAGACCACACATTATAATAACCGTAAATCATCTATTTAACAATACTGGTCCCCATTACGGGTGTTCAAGATCGGATTATGCGGTTTTCGGATAATGGATATTGATATCCGAATCCGTATCCGAAACTTCGGATGCCAATTCGGATATCCAAACGAATATCCGAATTTATAAAAAATCCAAAAAAAAAATTGTGCATAGATTAAAAACATTCATAAATTCACTCTCGAATCCGATTATTTACTATTTTGTACTATATTTCAACTGAAATATAATGCTCATATACTATATATATTTATAAAAAAAATTAGTTTTCGGATATAGATAATCAGACTATCTGAAAATTTTGAAATTCATATCCGAATCCAAATCCAAAAATTCAGATATCCGAAATTTAGGATATTTCGGATATGGATTTTCGAATATTTCGGATTTGGTTTCAGATCCCGATATTTTTAAGCACCCCTAGTCCCCATGTATCCCAAATCTAATCCTACTATGATTCAAACCTCTTTAAATTATAAAATAATGCGACTAATAAATCTATTCTAATATTTCAAAACCCTTCTAAATAAAATTTTAACCAATGAACAACTTAACCCTTTAATTCTTTCAACTTACCAAAATTAACACTTCATATTATTGACTTTTAATCCAACTAACCTCCACAATTTTTAAACGGCCATAACTTTTTTCATACGTTAATAATTGTTGGCCTAAATAATATATACAAATATAGACCATTGTTATTTCATCCTAAACTTTTTTTGCATAGGAAATATGTATGCTAATGAGTACCAAACCATGATTTGAAACCCAGATTGGCCGATCAGACCGGGAACCGAGACCTTAGCTGATCTAATTACGGCGTAAGAACCAGTTTTGATGCGAACTGGAGGTTGGACTGGAAAACCGACAAACCGGGAGGTTGAACCAAATTTTTGATTAACTTAATCCTATTTTACCTTATTTATTTCATAATATTTGTGAATTCTCTTGTTCCCCAGATCTAGGCGGCTAGTCTGACCAGTGGACTGGTAAGGCGACCGGTTCGTCATCCGGTCCAAAGCTGAAAACATTGATACTAAGCATCAATCTTCCACCTATTTTGAAACCTTGGACCCACGTGTAATCCATCTCCATTGCCAATTAACTCAAGGTCGCTCAAATGGTATTATGACCCAAAGCTATGGCTTAGGGCTCCCGAAAAATTGTGGCCCCAAATTAAAAAATAATCATTTGTATATGTGTTAGGCTAGAATTTTCGGACTCATTGTTTGTTTAGGCCTACGGGATACATTTTCAGACTCATTGTTTGTCTAGGCCTACAGGATACAACTTGTTTATTTAATATGGCTATGGCATATGCAAGGCGGTAGTGACAATCTATGGAGAATTGAAGAGGCAGAGATAGAATACGAACTGATCAAATTTTTTAAGCACTCCACAAGAATTAGAATTGGTTTTTGGAAAGAAAAATCGTCCAATGGAATAGGCGACTTGTTTCCCAATTTTGCTCAATATACCATCAGATGGTACTGTTAGATCTGTTTTGTGCAAATTGCAATATTCAAATATAAAGTTGGTTTCACTCTAACAAGTAAGAATTCGAATTAGTGATTGCTGGTTAATATATGTTTTTGAGACATTGAGTGATTCTGAATTCTAGTTTACAATTATGATTTCTGAATTTTTTATTTAGCGATTCCTGGTTCAATCTTGAAGGTCTATTTATGGCTCTGGTCCTTGTATTCTAATTCTTAATTTTGTATTTCCGGTTAAGTCTTCAAGGTGAAATTACGGATTTCTGGTTCTTATTCTGATTTCTTGTTAAAGTCTTCTAAATATTAATTTTTTTCTCATCCTAATTTACCTTAAGTTCATTGATTGTGACCTTGTTGACTGTCGTTATATATCATTACTAATCTTTGTTAGCGATTGCCGGTTGATATATGTTTTTGAGACATTGAGTGATTTTGAATTCTAGTTTAAGATTATGATTTCTTAATTTTTTTATTTAGCGATTCCTGGTTCAACTCTTCATGGTCCATTTGTGGCTCTGGTCCTTGCATTCTAATTCTTAATTTTTTTTCCGGTTAAGTCTTCAAGGTGAAATTTTGGATTTCTAGTTCTCATTCTGATTTCTTGTTCAAGTCTTCCAAATATTAATTTTTTTCTCATCCTGATTTACCTTAAGTTCATTGATTGTTATCTTGTTGACTGTCATTATATATGATTACTAATCTTTGTCTTTCTAGTTAGTTCATTGCCTTTGTGATTACTCATCATGCCTAATTGCTTATTATCTTTTACATGCAACAAATAACTTAATTTTTTTAACTCCATTAACTATAAACTTATAATTTATTATTGCCGGTCCCAAGCCCGGGAAAAGGAGTATGGTTTATAATAAAAAAAAATAAGGATCCTGACTTTAGTTCGCTTGGGGCTCCTAAAAACATTGGGGCAACCTTGATTAAACCTCGACCACATCGAAGACTTTTTATGTATCCATTTTAGTTCACTCTCAAGTACATTCTACTCACCAAACCATTATTAATGGTAACCGCCACCGCCGCCTTTAACCATGGACGAAGGACACAACAACAAACGAGGTCCCAAAAGGTTGTTTGGCTATGAAAGTTGGTGAAGCCGGTGGCGAGCAATAAAGATTTGTGGTTCCGGCTATTTGATTTAACCATCTAATCTCCGTACAACTATTGAAGGAAGCTGAAGATGAGTATGGGTTAGAACAGATAGGCACCATAACTATCACTTGCAATGTCCACCACTTTTACACTATCATTAGTCACATCATCAATCTTTCTAGTTTCTAAGACAAACTATTAGACTTTAACAATTAAATGGCTCAAAAGGGAGTAGGGTTTATAATAAAATGTTTCTTTTAAAAGGCCCCTGACTTTTTAGCTCGCTTAGGGCCTTCAAAAATGTTGGGATGACCCCTTAACCGTATCGAAGACTCCCTACGTATCCCTTTTGAGTTCACTAGTACATTTTACTTATCAAACCATTATTAATGGTCACCACCACCACTACCTATAACCATGGACCGAGGAATAAAAAAAAGCATGTGCGGAAAGGTTGTTTGTTATGAAATTTAGTGAAGCCGGTGGCGAGCAACAAAGATTTGTGGTTCTGGTTATTTGGTTCAACCATTCCCTCTTCGTGCAGCTGTTGAAGGAAGTCGAAGATGAGTATGGGTTAGAACAGATAGGCACCATAACTATCCCTTGCAACGTCCACCACTTTCACACTATCATAAGTCACATCGTCAGTCTTAGTTTTTAAGACAAATTATTAAACTTTAACAATTAAATGATTCATAAAGGAGCAGGGCTTAATGTTTTTTTTAAAGGGCAATTCCATTTTAGCTCTCTTGGGGCCTCCAAAAACGTTGGACCGGCCCTTATCATACCTCGACTTCATTGAAGGCTCTTTGTGTATCCCTTTAAGTTCACTCTCTAGTATGTTCTGCTCATAAAACCAATATTTATGGGCACCACCACCGCCGCTTTTATCTGTGGACGGAGGAAGCAACAACAAAAGCAGGTGCGAAAAGGTTGGTTTGCTATGAAATTTGGTGAAGCTGGTGGTGAGCAACAAAGATTTGTGGTTCCGGTTATTTGGTTCAACCATCCACTATTCGTGCAGTTGTTGAAGGAAGCTGAAGATGAGTATGGGTTAGAACAGATGGGCACCATAACTATCCCTTGAAACATCCACCACTTTCACACTATTATCAATCGCATCATCATTCTTAGTAGTTTTTAAGAGAAATTGTTAAACTTTTACAATTATATGACTCATAAAGGAGTAGGGATTATAATAAATTGTTTTATAAAAGAGCTTTGACTTTTTAGCTCGCGTGGGCCTCCAAAAACCTTGGACCGACCCTGATTAAACCTCGACTACGTTGAAGACTCTTTACATATCCCATCCAGTTCGCTCTTTAGCTATGTAGTTATAGCGGTCCAAAATCAAATAGCGGTCAAGGTCCGCTATATGATATATAGGTTATAGCGGTGGTATAGAGGTAGTTTTTATCAAATTTAAAAATTTGTATGTAATGCTCAGTGAAAACCACAAAGAACCTTCTTATCGCAAAAAATGTTCCCATAGTCGAGTAATTGTGGATCAAAAATATATTCATTTTACTTCGGTTTGTTGTGATCGTTATATTGATTAAAGATTTGACCAATTTTACCTAAAAAAGATATATATTTTTTGTGTGACAGTGCCCATATTACTTCGTTGTGGGGTACGGTCTCGATTTTACAGAACAATACAGAAATTTGCCTTACATTGGAGTCTTGAAGCCCCAAATATACAAGTAATCGAGACACTTAAGGATTTCAAATACAGCTTGCCGGTAAACTGTAGCTAATTGAGTATTTGAATACTAGAGTTAAGAAATATATATTGGCTTCAGCACTTTTTGATGTGTTCTCAAAGAAAATTTATTTAAGCAAAAATTCACCAATTTGAGATATTTGTTGCGCAATTGTGAATTATGATATTAGGAATCTACATGGTTTCTGTAAAGCATTTTGTTGAAGATGAGTCTAGAACAGAGGATAAACAAGTGGTGTTTATGATGGAGGTTGAAAGTTTTCATAATGAGAGGTGCTTAAGCTTCCAAGCTTTTACGGAGAGCCACTCAATTGCCTTAAGTAGTAAGTCCATCTTGGCTCTTGCTTGTCTTTTAATTTTCTTTGTTTAAAGATAATGTAATATATAGTCGCAACTTATTTCCCTGACTATAAATGAAAACTAGGTTTAAAGAACCGCGTTGCAGCGAATTTTCTTTGTTATTTAGTCCGTGTTTACATGTGTTTTGAAATCACTACGAGCGTGTTGCGAACAGAATTGTTGACAAGAATAACAAGAAAATGTAGAAGAAAAACACTAAAAGATAACCCAAAGAAAATCAACCAAAAAGTTGTATGGTGACGATGGTGTTCATATGAAACCCATGGCCAGAGATGAGCAAATGGTTCTAGGTACCGATACCAAATTTGCCGAACCGAAAGATCTTAAGTACCAATTCGGTACCGACTTTTGGCGTTCCTGGTACGGTTCACTACCGTTTTTTACCTTCATATACCGGTACCGTAACCGGTATTTTCGGTATCAATACCGATTCTGTATCTGTTGGCACCGAGCTCATCCCTACCCCTGAAACTAAAAAAAGAAAAAAAATTAAAAGTTGAATAAAATCAACGAAAAAAAGTTGTACAATATTGTTGTTGTTCGTATAGTACCCGTGATCAGGGATGAGCAAATGGTACTGGGTAGCAGCACTGAATTTCCCGAACCAAAAGATTTCCAATATCAATTCGGCACCAACTTTTGGTGTTTTCTGTATTAGTGTCGGTTATTACCTTCATGTACCGATGCCGAACAGGACCGTGCTGGTATGTTCGATACTAGTACTTGCTCGATACAGGTTGACACCAAATTTATCCCAACCTGTGAAATTAAAAATGATTAAAGTTAAAAAGTAAAGAAAATAACTATTATTATAATATTAAAATAATAAAAATATTAAAAAAACTATATATTATTATGATATTAAAATTACTATTCATTAGCCTCTATTTATAACAAGATGATAATAAACAAGTATGAAAGGCAAACAAAAAAAAACACCCGCAACTGCGTACGATGGTTAATTTCTGAAGTGATGCAAGTGCAATGGAGAATTTGGGATGAGGAAGAGAAAAATCGAGAAAGATCGGCTCCACTCTTGTGCTCGTAGCTTGCTAATGGCTTTCAATTTGATGGAATTGATTATATGTAGCGCTCAATTCAGGGGAAATTACCACCGGCCCAATCTTTTGGGCCTAATAATATCAGGGTTTAGTAAGGTCCAAGTAGAGGCCCACCAAAAAAAAACCGGTTTCGATAACCGGGTAGAGATGCACAAAAAAACCGGTTTTGGACCTAACCCGGCAGTGGAATGTATACCCGGTTAAGAACAGATGGTACCCGATAGTTCCTACCCGGTTCTTTATATATTTCAAAAATCGGTTCCTACCGAACTGGTTCCGAACCCGACCCGATAATATTTTGTACACATTAGGAACGAGGACTTACGAGAAGAGTGTAGGATCGGTTTTGACACCGTACGATTGCATAACGACACGTTCAACGTGCGGAATCCGTGAACTTGTGTGACCGAACACACAAGAACGTACTAGAACCGTGATTCTATTGAATAAGATGACGTGTACAATGCAAGAATCACGTGAGAGAACTTTCTCTCTCTAGACTTTCTCTCTCTAAGCTTGAATCTCCTAAAGGTCACAATGAGCAAAAAGTTTTAACACTAACACTATAACTCCCTATATATAAGCCAAGGCTTTTAATGAAACTTTTCATTAATTACAAGATTGTCACCTTGCCTTTTGACTAGATATAATACTTTAAAGACTCGTTATCTTTAGTTTCTCACTACGGATCGGATTGATGAAGGTAATAGACATTAATGCACTAACAGTCTCCCCCTTGGATATTGCCGGAGTCAATCTCGTAGCGTCTTGTCTTTCTCTTTCTCGAACAGAATCCTCGTGGATCTGTATTCAGCTTGAGCTTCTCCTTTCATTAGACTCTTTCTCTTCAGGCTCCCCCTTTCGTCAAGCTTCCGTGCTTTTGGGATCGACACCTGGTTTTCCGTATACAAGCTCCTCCAAACTAGTTATCTGGCTCCTTGAATGCACACTCCCCCTTGCGTTGAGCTTGTCTTCAGACTCCCCCTTAGACTCAGCTGTCGGGATCGTAGTCTGGCTTTCATTAGCTGCATACCTACACATACTTTAATCAACAATAAGATTTGACTTTATGCTTATCACTTGTATTTAAAATGATTAAAATTGGTTTCAAATTAATGATCCATTTAGTCATTTCAAAAACAATTTACATCACAACAAACTTTCCCAATCCAATGTCGTTCATCATGTTTAGCACTTGGGATTTTGAAAATCAGCTCTCCAACATCTGTTGTCGAAAATCTTTTTGGATTTTTCAAAATTTTATGCTAAAACACACTAAATTCTTTTTGGATTTAAGAAAATAAACTATATACAAACATCTTTTTGTGAGTTTGTGTAAGAGGATCATATCAGTTTTTGAGACAAATCACTAGCACCGTTAAGCTTTAATCATTTTAAGTTCTAAACGATTCACGTGAATTGACGATATATTTGTCCTCTTAAGCTCAATCTAAAAACTTTCGAACTGCTTACCGATACGTTTAGGTATATTAATTTTGCTCTAAATTCTTATGGACCCCACGATCTCAGCATATCCCCTCATCATGCAATATACTAACTCAAGTAATGCCTTTAAACTTTCATCAACTGTGATTTGTGCAAAAACAAAGCAGAATGTTTAAACATTAACAATCAGGTCGATACTTTCGTATACGCAGAGAAAGTCCAATGTTTAAACAAAATAAGAAAATAAAAACAAGTTGAAATTGTTTAGGCTTTAACCACCAGGTCGATACTTCCGTATACGCAGAGGAGGTCCAAAGCTTAAACGAAACACCAAAGAAAATAAAGCAGAACGTTTAGGCAATAACATCCAGGTCCATACTCACGTATACGCAGAGGATGTCCAATGCTTAAACAAAATAAAGAAATAAGACAAGTTTAAATCTTTGAAAAATAAAAAGCACAATCACAATGACTTTTTCAACAAAGTAGTGAAAGTTCACAAACTTAACCAATTTTATGTCTTTTGACAATCAGCGATTACTGAGTAGGTACACAATCACGAAGGACAAAACTAAGTACTATGCTTTCAACCATGTTTCCCACTAGAACTAGGCTTTTTTCATTTAGTTTGTATCGTTATCGCAAATCTACTAGTCTAACTGAGCCTATCGTCACATCCTTAGTGAGACCGTTTATCACATTTGACATTTCATTTCTTTAGCGTGCTGTGATAGTCCACTGATGTACAATCATTTCCTCTTGTCTCAACAAAACTCATTTTTGATTTTTCAATGTTTTTGATATTTTCAAATTTTCTAATTTTTTTTTTAATTTTTCTCCCCCTAAAAAATTTTGATTTTCTGAGAAAATTTGAAAGCAATAAACTATACAAAGTAAAGTGACAACTTGACGAGAATTGCTTCAATTCTCCATCCACTTGGCGTAAACAATCAGAACTCCCCCTGACAATAAACTATTTTCCCATTATGATTTCAAAACACTTAAGTTTGTTTTGATCAAAATGGTTTTTCCGGAAAATTAGTTTTGTGTGTCGTTTCACAAACATGGGGTTTAATTCATCACACTGTTTTCTATCACATGTAGGTTTATCACAAAAACAATTTCCAATAATCATACCACTTGTAGGAAAGTTAAATCAAGTACAACTTAATGTCCTTGATTAACCACTTGTAAGTCGAAATATCACAGTTAACAAACTATGAATTTCTCAAGAAAGATGCCGATTCCTACTCCCCAATTACCAACCTGGGAGTTCCGGCAAGCCAGGTTTTTCTATTTGAAAAGATTCACCCAAGCCTGACTGACCTTGGGTGTTTTTGAATTCTTGTTCAACAATGATGGAAAGTTTGCATCATCCATTGTTAAACCTGAATTCTCAGATTTTACCTCAACAACCGGCTCTTCTGGTTTTGACGAACCAGAATCATTGCCTGAATGTGGCTTGTCTGACTTTGATGAGCCAGATTCATCGCCGACATGTGGCTCCTTTGTTTCCAAAGAAACAGATTCATCGCTAGTAACTTTCTTCTTCTTCTTTCTCTCTTCTGTCCTCATATTTGTATCTGATGAATTCATCTTGCTTGATTTTGCAGTCAAGGAAAGTGATTCATCAGAACTCTTATTTTTACCAACAGATGAACCCGAGGACAAAATCTTCTCCAGATACTCTCTTCTTTCGCAGTCTGTCTTTCTGCCCCTGAGAAAACTTCACTTTCTTTTCTTGAACTTTAGGTTCTTGAATCTTCTGTTCTTTGGGCTTGACATTGACTGTTTTCTTTGCCACTTTCTGAGAATTAGCCCTCAATCTGTCATTCGATCTCCTTGGGCAATTTCTGGCAATGTGACCTATAATGTTGCAGCTAAAGCATCTTTTTGAATGCGATTGGATGATCGATCTGATGAGCTTTTATTCTCTTTTTGAACATTTTTCAAAATTTTCTCTTTTTGTTTTTGTTCCACATTCTTCTTCAAAGGTTTCTGCGTAGAGCATTCACCTTTTTCAGTAGAATGTAAAACAGTTTCTTGAAATTTTTCTTTTAATTTCAAAAATAATTTTTGTTTTTTATTTTCATCATCAGCTCCTTCATTACAATCCTCAACTTTGACATTGTCAAAGTTTGTGACATTGTCACTTATTGGAACAAAATTCATCGATTCTGGACAAACATATGATGCAGAAGTCACAAAACCTTTCAACTTATTTTCTAACTCAGCAATTTTATTCCGATCACTTTCAGCTTCTTTTTCAAGCTGAATGATTTTAGCAAGATGAGAATTTATTGCAATTTGTTTTTCAAGATTATTTTTACCAAAAATATCTTTCTCATCTTCTAAAATCTTTATTTGAATTTGAAAAACTTTCTCAATTTTTACTTTTTCATTTTCTAAATTTTGTTTTTGATTTTTTAAAACATTTTCTGATTTTTTAAGATTTTCATTTTCTAATGACAAACTCTCTAAATCCCTCAAGAGTTTTGCATTTTCATATTTCAGATTTTCACAATTTGAGCACTTCCTAGACATCATTCCAGCTTCAGCTTTCTTCTTAGTCTTGATAGCTGAAATTTCTTTAACCTGCTCCTCTACCTCTTGAACAATTTCCTCAGATTTGACTTTTGCTTCATCAGTTGCTGCTTCATGATTCTTCTCTCCTGAATCAGTCTTCAATTATCTAATCTTTTGTAACTCAAGTTCTTGAGCTTGAATCTTCTCGACGAACGCACTAAGGTTCAGATTCTCAAAACCTGAATTGTTCTTCAACATCATCAGATAAGTACCCCACACATCCTTTGGTAAAGCATTCGCCAACTTGTCAATCCACTCCTCATTTGTTTTGTTAATGTTCATATTTCTCATCTCTATATGCAATTTGGCATACCTCTCGATCAAATCTTTTGTAGACTCTCCCTTAATACCTGTAAAACTATCAAACTTGTTCAGTGCAATATAAATCTCAGAACCCATGTTTCGATATTGAAAGATTCTCAAAGACGAATTTTCAAACAATACAAAAATTCACACAATCAGATGACTATCCGATTGAATGGCAAAAATCAGGTGACAACGAATCAAGTGAGGATTCGCTCGGGTGAGGATCGGATGCTTGACAAATCACCTCGGATCACCTGCAAACAAACAAACAAACTATTAGTTCAAACGGATTGAATACGTAAAAGTGTACGTTTGATGAAATCAATCTAAGACTCGTGTCAAAGATTCGCGGATTCAATCCAATGTAGTTCAAGTAAAATTACTGACTGAAAATTGGGCCTTTAATCAAAAGCTTTAAATGGCCTGACCCAATACTAACACATACAAACTGTTTTCAAATTTGGGCCGACAAAAATTAAGGTCTTGAATGGGCTGTTAATACTTTCACTTGATTGGGCCGATTATATTGCAATAATGAACTCTACATTCACATGCAACTTGTCGACACAATTAATATCAAATATGATTGGGCCAAAAATACCACTGAACCAACACTTTAATCAAATGCGATTTCTTGAATGAAACACTTAATGGCCGACAATTTTACACATTCAATTAATGTGATTGGGCCACAAAACAGCTCATTTTCAATTGGACCGCAAAACAAATGATCACACGCAATTTACTAAATTCTTGATTCACAGTTGCCGACAAAATCAATTTACATGCATATTGTTTATTAGACGGCTACTTTAATACTTGATTGATGATGTATGAGTGACCGACAATCTCAACTATTGATTTAATTGGACCTTTAAATGCCGACAACAGTTATATCCTTCACATGCAAACCAGTTCAATACAAACACTGATTGGACCGATAATTGAACGTGGTGAACTTGATTGGGTCATTTTTTAAAGTAAACAACAACTTTTGATTTTATGCAGATCACATTCAATTTTGGGCAGAAAACTTTTAATCAGCTCTTTAATTCTATTGGGCCGACAACACAATTTTTAAATGAATATGATTGGGCCACACTAATACTTCACATGCAATAACCAACTGATTGAGCCGCAATATTTTTGTTCACGTGAATTTCATAATTTCCAACAACAATTAAAATTTCACATGCATTTGACAGCTCAACTGATCGACAACTTCAATTAAAACCACATTCACATGTAAACATTAATTTTCAATTGATTCTATTGGACCTAAAAGTCCACTAAACCGACAATCACCAATCACTATTTAATTCAACTGGACCTTTAACTTCTCGATGACAGTTAATAGCTCACATGTATTGGGCCGCAAATGTTTATCACATGCAATTATGATTTCACACACTATATGTCTGCTCAAGCGAAATTAGGTAATAAAGTTCGAGCGAAATCACCAAATTCGATTTCAAGCGAATCAGCATTTAAAGTTCGAGCGGAATCAGGTACATTTCGAGCGGAATCAACGTTTTTCGAGCGGAATCAACAATTTCGAGCGGAATCAGGTTTTTTTCTCGAGTGGAATCAGGTTTTTGACGCGAAATCGAACCTAACAACTCAAATTTCTCCTAAACGGCTAGGAGTTTGAATCTGAAATTTTGTAGGGTTGTAAGTCAAGTGTTTTCGCACAACATATCAAAAAATAAGCCGATTTGGACCGTAAAAACCCATTCAATTTTACGTTTTTCAGTGAAAACCGTGATAAAAGTGAAAAAGATGAAGAAATAGATGAAATTCGGATCTGAAATCGCTGTAATCTGGTACGAAACTATGTGTTTGATCAAAGCAATCGAGCTCCTGCTCTTATACCACTTGTAGGATCGTGAAACGACCTAACGAGTCGATCAGAAGAGTGCTCAGACAGAATCAGAGGCGGAATTCATTGATTCTGTCTTTGTTTAGCTTGTTTAACACTAGAAATCACTAATTTGTCTCTGTTTATTGATCTTCTAACAATATACAAGCTGGAGACGTTTTGACAGGGCTTCGCCGTTACATACAAGAACTGAACTCCTTGATTTCGCTCGAGACTGCCTATATATAGGCTTGGGGTTCCGCTTGAACACGCATGTGCATTTCGAGCGGAATCAACATATTGAACATGCATGTGCATTTCGAGCGGAATCAGCAATTAACTTTTCGAGCGGAATCAGCAATTAACTTTTCGAGCGGAATCAGCAATTAACTTTTCGAGTGGAATCAGGATATAATGTGATTTCGCTTGAAATGACATTCATTTCGAGCGGAATCAGCACTAATTCACATATCCTCGATTTCCATGCACTATACAAACAGTTCTACACTAAGACTCGAACGAAGATGAAGTCGACAGACAACTGCACCAACAAAGAGGGTACAAGGTATCATTATGGTCCTGGTTTTTGGAATTACCTTAAGGAGAGATTTTATGAGGAAATATATATATGTGTATATATATATATATATATATATATATATATATATATATATATATATATATATATATAGTGGAAGGTTCAAATGAGAACAAATTTTTTGTAAGAAGAAAAAAGAATAAGTTTCAACCAATAAGAATGTTTCATTTTACTTCATTTAATATTTGCATTTAATTTTAATATAAGGGCATATTTGTAAACTTACATAGATCATTAATTTATAGTCTTCCTTTTTAATAGCTAACTACATTAAATTTGTAACTTATTTTCAAAATATATATTTTTTTCAAAAAATAAAAAAAAATAATTTAGAGTGTAGGACAAATTACGAGGTGTAGGATAAATTATGAGTTGTGCAGGATAAATTTAAGTATGTGTAGTATAATTTTCGAAATGTGTAGCATAACTTTTTATGTGTGTAGACAATGAAAATTAGTGTAGAGAATAATAGTCTTTATGAGTAATTAATTACTTAAAATTGTAATAAATGATATGAAAGAATAACTACTTAATATTTTACAATTGTACCATTTGTTCTTTTTCTTCTCAATTAAATTTTCTTCTCAAATGAACATCCCCCTATATATATATATATATATATATATATATATACACATATATGTAAGACCCTAACACGCTTTAACGGAAAAGACGCAGCGGAAATTCGTACCATAAAAATTTCTTTCATTAAAAACGTTTTGACCTACTTGCAAGTTCATTATAAAATACCTTCTTACAATATATGCATCTTTTGTACTCATTTACAAAATAAAAGCATAACTTATAACTATCATTTTACATAATCAAGCATTCCCGTACAATCTATCTCGTGACTCGGTCTTTGATCGCTACACCTCATGGTGATAATCTGTGATTTGTACAACCTGCACCCACCACATATATTCACAACATTAGTATACGTTATATACGAGCAAGATTCTTAATCATGTAACCTCGTTACGTTCTATCCACATCTACTTTCCATCACATCATCCTTCTAGAATTATTCATTCCATCCGGGTGTCTAATCCTTGACGAAACTTCAATATAGTACCTGCACTACATTCATTCTCGAGGCACACTTTTAATAACGTCAATACTTAAATGTATTGAAACCACATATGCAATACATACATAACTGTGTACATACATTCCTACTCACATACGAACACACATACATAACTACATATAAACATACCTTCTCGCATACATACGTACATACATAACTACATACAACATACATACTCACATACATACATACATACTTAACTACATACAAACATACCTTCTCACATACATACATACATACTTAACTACATACAAACATACCTTCTCACATACATACATACATACATAACTACATACAAACATACCTTCATAAAACGGATCATAACTACACACGTGCATACCTTCACTCACACGTACATGTACTTACATAATTACATAAACACATTCATACATACGTACTGACTCGTATTCATGATTACTTATTAGCTTAAGCGTATTGGGAAGAAGTTAAATCAATACATACATATCCACATACTTAGTTCATTACCCCGCATACTCGCTCCCACAACCCGATCTTACCCACACATCATAAACGCTTTTTAAATGCCCTTCAGGTATGTTTCGGATCTTAAGAATGGGTTCCAAACTCATCCGTAACTTACCAAGCCTTTCGGTAGGGTTGAGGAACATTATAAAGACTTAACAAGGCTTGGAATGGGTCCACGGGGTCCGAATTCGAAGGAAAAACAAAGAAATCCACAAACTTTACATTTGTATCTGACCTCCACCGTAAGCTACGGTGGCTACCGTAGCTTACGGTGGCCCCAAAAGCTTTACGGTAGTTCTATACTGCCTTACGGCAGAAAAAGGAACCCAGCTCCCACCGTAGCTTACGGTGGGCACCGTAAGCTACGGTGATGCCCAGTTCAGCTCCCCAATTTAATACTAAAACTCGCATAACTCGTTTGTTTTGCATCCGTCTCACTTGAAACCTGTTCCTAAACATCCGTAAAACAATTCCTTACGTACTAGACTAAGAATCCTTACCCCGGGTCCTTAATCATTACCAGTTTTATTACCGTTACCTCACTTATTCTTATTTATTCGACCCGTTTGGTCCCACAAACTACCTTCGACTATCTATATCAATACTTATCTTAATACTTTCAATCATTTCATACCATACATAACTTCCCTTCATTTACAAACAAGAAAGTCCTTATGTATACTAAGAAGTGAGCCGGAAGTCACTTACCTTAAGCGTTAGTGTTCATGCTTGATTCCTCGCCTCCACTTGACCCGTTAACCTTCCGTTCTTGAGTCCATGCTAATGTGATTCCTATCCTTTCATGTCATCACAATCACATTATGATTAGCATATTTGCTCATTCATACTAATATTCGTTTCCTTCCATTCATACATTACTTGACTTTATATTAACCAAATACCACATACACAAAGCATAGACTAAGAGTCACATTGGCCCATATTCATACAACTCAATTATCATCATTTACGACACATAGATCATCTACTACGATACACATGACTTCTCTACTATTATAATCATGTCCGAAAGGCTAATCACGCTATACATTCATTATTGACTTTCAAGAAGTCAAATGTCCTATTTACATACTTTCAACTTATGAACATGTATCCTTCTTAATATGGTAGCTTATATTAATGACGTGACATTTATTTCATACAAAATGTTGTGTGACACAACCCACTACATAATTACCTAGTCACATACTCGACATACAAGCTCCAAATGCATAAACTTGACTCATGCATATATTCAACCCGAATTCTTATACGAGTTCCATCTAGAGCACATTCTTCAAGTTAGTAAACTACTAGTCATATCATTATCATATTCCATTCATATATGTCAAGCCGTTTCCTACAATCTCACATCCTAACTTCACTTAGGCATTTCATCAAACACTTGGTGTGCATACACCATTTAATGCACAATATACAACTAATTCATGCATAATATTACAAGTTCATGTCAAGATCATCAAGTTCCACTTAGAATCATATAATCCTCATAATATGCCCAAATTAATTAACTTTCACTCATTACATACTACATCATACATAAACTTTATACAACAATTAAACATGCATGATTATCCATATCATCATCTTCACTACTACATGTGGGTTTCATCTCTAATCATCTAATTAACCTAAACCATGTGTAATCTATGCTCTATATCATGATACTAATACATTCTCATGCTCAATTTCATCCCAATTCATGGATTAAGACATAACCCATTTCATACAAGATCACCAATCTTAGTTTTGAGACATACCTTATGATCCTCTTGTGATGGTGATCATTAATCCGTGTTTATTCATGATTTTGAGCTTCGATTTACCCTTCAATTTGATCATATAAGCTTGAGCTAGGGTTTGGCTCCTTTGGGAGCTCCTGATCGTTCCAGAACACACACGAGATGTGTGTTTGTGTGTGTTGTTATTTCCTTATAATATCCCAACTTTCATTTTAACCCACATTAGTCCCTCATGTTTGTTAATTAAACATAGTTGGCCCCATTGTTTTCCACTCTCAATCTATAACCAACACTATCTAACCAAGTGAGGTGACTTGGTTATTAGTGAAACAACCTACTTAACCAATAAATCCTACTTACTTATGCCAACCTAATAAAATGTCTAAATGAAATATTTAGACCCGAGTTTTGGGGCGTTACAAGTCTACCCCCCTTAAATGAGGTTTCGTTCCCGGAACCTTTCTCATTTCCATTAGACACTAATATCCTTTCCCTTACCCTATCAACACGACCACTGGCCCATCTTAGTAACAACCCTCTATTTTCAAGAACCCGTCTCGGAGTTCTTATTAGTGTCGCTTTCACTAATAGCGCTAGCTTCCAACACATTTCTTAGCTAATGGTTTATTCATCATTCTATTATTTATATATATATATATATATATATGTATATATATATATATATATATATTGTTGTCCTGAGTTTCTTTTTTTAGGGATGATCCAGCAGCATCAAACAGAACCAAACATCTTGCTGTCAAGAGACCAAAAACTAACCTTACACTTATCAATCTAGGCAAAAAAAAAAAAAATAGCAGTAGAAGGTAATTTGTTACACGTGTTTGGTAATCATCACTATAGCATTGAGGTTTATGTTTCTTGATTAATTATTGATGCAGAATTACTAATAAGAAGTGCAATAATGTATCAACAATACATCAAGCAAAACCCGATTCTAGCTCAGCGTGGGTCGGTCATATCGTTCAGATCATTAGAGTGGTTTACCAAAATTGATGAAACAAATGTATCAACAGCCGTTGTATTACTTAACCAACATTCGTGTAAAAGAGTGGGACCAGATAAGAAGTGATGAAGCCAGTAAGAATGAACTATTGGACACTATTAGCGTTACCAACAAATAAACAATAAGCATTTTCATATCATTACCCTACCCCTATATGCGTGTTGGCAATGTTTCTGACTCGATTTACTAGTTGTCATTAAAACATAACAAAAAATAAAAATAAAATAAATGTTATAAAACTAATACAAATAATAACATTAAAACCAAATAAACATGATAATACTTAATAAAAATAAACTAGATAAATTCCCGCGCACGTTGCCGCACACCCATTATCGTGAACAACTTACGCAGTAAGGTAAATACAGTAAAGCAAATACTTTAGAATAAATAAGCTTTCAGTTTACTATATCATAGTGGTTAACAAAAACTACAATTGTACTATTAGTTCTAGTTATATATATCATACATAATAACATAAATCTAAACATTAAAAACTAATCTAGTTGTTCTATTTCCTTTGCACCTTCATAGCACACATATAGCATCAGTTGTAGACTACAACTCAAATTGTTTGTGATGAAGCTCTCCTAGTAAGGTCTTTGTTGAGCATAAGCGATAACCTTGTCAACCAATTTTTCTGCAAGTGTGCTAGAAGTTGGGCTTCATTTCCACTTGCCATGTTGAAGACTATAAACAAAAACACGAAAAAAAGTCTTACAAAAGCAAAACGAATATTGTTTTTCATTTTTCGAAACCATAAATGGCTCAGATAACATCATCGCCAAGGTGAAATGAATTTGAAATGTTACCAATAGCCCTAAACAAATCTCTTTCGTAGCTGCAACAAAGTGCCATGCCAGGTAAAGACATTGTGCATTATAGTTTCATTTCATATTAGCATCAGACTCATAATAGTTTCGTTCTTGTGGCTGCGAATGAAATACGTTCAACATGCCATAAAAATAACGACCAAACATCTTTCATCATCATTTCCGTGAAACCTTTATAACAGTTGAACGCGTGCCAATAACAAAGTCTAATATAAACACATGGAGGTCTAGGTGAGAACTGAAATAAATAAGACATCTAAATAAGCACAAAAGCCCAACATACAACAAGTCAAAGCCAAATAAAACAATAGTGCAAAGAGTAGAAGCACCTTATGTATATCAATTTTTATAATTGATATTATATAAAGTGAACGAAGCTTAAAATGCATAGTGCAAAAACACCAAATGCATAAAAGGTTGATATTTATATAATATCAATTATCAACATTTGTGTGTAATTAGAAGTATAGGCTCAGACTCAAGAAGGCGTGGTTGCCCTTCAAAATTCGTCTCAGCCGCCAACCTTAAACGGTCATCATCATGGCCTAGATTCAGGGTGTACACAACCAAAGGCTCAACAAAGCTTCACTGCCTAAATTTCCAAACACATTTAATAAAACCAACCCATGCATACATTACTTATGGCACCATTGAGGCTCATACAACTATCATAGCCCCATTACTTACAAAACCACTAATGATAAAAAAAAATTTGTACAACACACCATAAAATGGCTCATGTAACGCCCTGCGTTTTCAAACTTCCTACATTTAGAAACCTTACGTGAAATTCTAAATTTGGAAATCTTGTGTTCTTATAACCATTCTTTCATTGTAATCGTTGTAAAATACGGAACTTGCTTCGTAAATAAAACTTGTACATTACACTTTTTACCTAGTTAAATCATGTTTTATTTCATATTTTACCTTGTTACAAGTTAGGGGAAACATTGTTGCATATTATTACACAACTTAATTAACAAAATTACTCATTATAATGTTTTAAAAAAATAAAAAAAATAAAGAAATATGGCAGCCCAATTCAGCAAAATTCAGCCCATATAGTTGGGTTTTGTGGGCTAGTTTCAAGGTGTAACCCCTTCTAAACACTTCTAAAGCCCAACCCATTGAAACCCTAATCCTTCCCCCTATAAATACCACTTATAACCAGCCTCCCTACCACTTTTGCAACCCTAAAAACTCACAAAACATCCACCAAACCGTAGCTGAAAGCAAGGGTTCGAGTAGATTGACACCCCTTCACGAAAATGAGCATAACTCACTCAATTCTTATCCGATTCACTCGATTCTTTTTCCTACTTGCTTGTATAATCATGGGGTTCGATTCCTAGACTTCTCCTTGGAGAAATCAGACCTGGAAATGCCCCGAAATAGTCCATAAACTTTCTGTTTGTTTTTATGTTCATCAAAAACTTGTTTAAACCTATGCAACTTGTGTCCAACACATCTCATACCTATGTCCTAATGCTTACAACTTATCCCATGGTTGGTTAAGCTTAAAAACAAGGTTGAGACATTTAAAATCAGAGGATTAAACCTCATAAACTTGGTGTTTTGTTTAGGGTTTTTAACCCACAAGTCATGTCAAACTTTGTCTTTGATACATGAGTGATTATGGAACAACTTGGGTTGTCCAAACATACAATCCTCACATGATTTGATGATTTCTCTTAGTTAGTGTGTATATTTCTTAGTCTTTATTGTATGTTCATGACCCTCCTTGGTTGTTTTTTTTACATCAAGTGTAGTGGTGAACACATAGAGGTGCCTAAATGGAAGACTTGATCTTCCTACCTCCTACATGACTTCTATGACATTTAGAGGTACCAAAATGAAGATTTTAATCTTCTACCTCATGCTTGAACTATTGGACATATATTATATAACCTAAATATATTATTCGAATAATCGAATCTTTGATGATGAACTAGTGTTCATATGTCGGGGTACTAGATTACATCATCCTAGACTATGATAACTTGTCACGATTCTAATGGAACCTTGTTCCATGAAAACATCTAAACTCCTTCGAGTTTCCTAGTGTCAAGAACAAGCATCATATGTACTAAATGATTATTTTCCATGTTATTCTCATATCTTATTTTTATGTTGTTTTAAACACCGAATCTCGACTCTAAACATACTTGAACTTTAACCCTTATACATTCGGACTCTAAATCTCTACTCGTCAACAATTGGATAATCGGAAAACGTATGCAAACTTTGTGAGTATACTCGTATTTCCCCTTTTTACTTTTACCACTTTTGGGGTGTAACATGTTTACCTATTGAAAACTTACACATGAACACTTTGTTAAACACATGAACGTTCCTATAACATGCTTGTATATGTGATGGCTTGATACTTTAAACTTGGGTTATTCTTATGTGTTGAACTTATCATTAACTTCGTACGAGCCAAACCTTGACATATGTAGCGCTATAGGATTAACGACCCGCCCGTAAACTTGAGGTTATGTCTTGAGCATATTGCGTTTTCTTGGTTTGATATGTTAGACACATGCCATATTTAATGTTATCTTGAATCATATGCTTGCCATGAGGAATTGTTCACACTTTTTATCTTATGCTATGTACGTACCAAACTTGTATACTCGCCTTTGCTTTTGCATTGAATTGTATTTTTAAACATGTTACAGGTTGATGATGATGAAATGAAAACGGATAGCAAAGATGCCTAGATACTCACTTAGACGTTTAGGTTTAAAGTGTTGTATCAATTTTGTTTATGTTATGTTGAACAATGTTGTTATTTGCTTTTCTTGTAATGTTTTGACAATTTATTTTGGAAATGAAATTTGGATTATTAAATTATTGTCACAAATAGCGTTATGATGTCTCGAGCAATTTTCACACTTCGTCTCATCCCGATGTTTCCGCCATTGGTTGGGGTGTGACAGATTGGTATCAGAGCCATAACTATAGGGAGTTAGGAAAAGTAGGAATGCTTTAGCCTAGTCTATAGTTTTAGAACCTTATTCGTATGCTTTGCTTGGACTACTACATGATACTTTATTTGTTACTTATTTATGCTCTTTTAAACATGTATGTTACTCATGTGTAATATTCGACATGTTATTCTTACGCATTAATGCTTGTTTTATTATGTGTTAACACTTGTTTCGTTGTTCGATTCTTTATGTGTTATTCTTGACATATTTCTCTATGTGTTAATACTTGTTTTATTTCATTATTTAAGTATCATCCTTGATATGCTTTCTTATGTGTTTATACTTGTTTGTGTATCTCCTTCGACATACACTTCCCTCATGCATTTTACTCGATTATTCTAAATCCGACAACACTCATATTGTACAAATGAGACGAATTCACCAAAATAGGCGTGAAACCCACAATTTAGTGAACGACTCTCAATCTATCTATTCTTCTTTTTTACACGAGATATCGCCATTGAGCTAGGAGTGAAATCCACATCTAAATGGCAAATCTCAAATTTCAAATTCTAGTGGACCCTCGTCAACATGTCGAAATTTAAATTTTGACCCGACGAGTACCAGCCACACTTAGGATACGAAATCGTCAAGTTAGGGGTGAAACCCGCACCTTGTCGACTAGTTCCACTCCTTGGTATTTCTTTTTTTATAAATCCCGCCAAGTCTCGAAACTTCGATTGATTTGGGACATGTAGTAACCGGAAGGGTAAATACCGTTAACCGACTTGTCGGCGAGAGTATTTTACCTATTAGGCCAAAGCATGCTTCTCAAATTCAAAAAACTTTTCGACCACTTTGGTTAGTCAAAGTTCCATTTGGAACACTCCAAACTTTGGTCAAACATGTGTTTCTATTGTTCATTTTATACGATGCAATCTTTCAACCTCGAGTTTACCTTTGATTTCTCTTTTCACACGCACAACATATCGAACCTTTTCGATACATTTATATATGCATGATTTTCATATAATTTAAATTCATATTCCTTGTAACAACTAGTGGAGAGGTATCATCGAGATTGGAGTGACTTCCTTACCTTGACGATTGACTCCACCCCTCTTCCCTTAAAACGACCTCACCAACGAGTTAGGGGTGATTCCCTTACCTAGGTGATCGTTACCAAAACATCTCTTCAAAAATATCTTATTATGCAAACTCGATCATATTTTATACCCAAATTGTTTATGATTATTCAAAATACCCACTCATACCGATTTCAAAATGCATTGTTTTATCAAACGTACTTCTTATTCTACAATCTATTTTCACTCAACTCATATACGCGAAATTCATAATCATGTCTTAAAACGTTTTATTGCTCGAACTTCAAAACCTTACGAAATGCTACCTATCAATTTAATCGGCTCAATGAAACTCTTGCCCATGAACTTCATATTCGACTTAATCACTAAAACATGCTCACCTTCTACTTTTAATCAAAATCCAACCAACCTTTCTCAAATACTTATAAGAACTTATAGAAGTTATATGATTGTTTTACCAAATACCCTTTTCAACATCAACAAATCATTTGTTAATTTTTTTAATCACTAAGTCCTTTTGCTAAATTTCTCTTCTAAGGATCCTAGTTTTCACAAGAACCTCCTAAATTCATAATTTCTTCTTTGATGAAACGAACTTACTTTTTAACGAAAACCTTTTTCCTACACCAATTTACAAAACACGTGCGCAAGAAGACTTCATAGGGACCGACCATTTTTTTTCGGATTACGTAAACCCTTTTAAACAAAATTAGCATTTCTATTTGTTACAAAATACGTTTTGCATAACCAACGAGTACTTTATGTTCCTTTACATATACAAACTATATTCTACCTTTCAAACCAGGCTCAATCTAATTTTGATTCGATAAACTCAACGTTTTGTTGGAACAACTATACATGCACATCGTCATACACGTTTTAGTCGATATCTCGCGATAACACCATTTATATCGTTCGTATCTACATACTTAGCCTTTCTAATCCGCAATGCCTCAACGTACACTATATACGCAATATTTATTTTTTTATAACTACACCTATGTTCATACGTTTTATGCTTGTACTTATACGCATACTACTTATACGTTTTACGCTTCTGCTTATACACATACTACTTACACGTTTTATGTTTATGCTCATACATACATGCGTATTCATACTTAAACTTATGCTCATACTTTCATCCTTACTCATGGTTCATACATTCGTACCTATACGCGAGCGTAACCTGAGGGATTCGCTTGCGTGGGTCCCACACATACTTAAACATGGACTTGCTTATATACTATATTCTTGTACGTACACATTCTAAACTTTTTATGTATACCCTGATTCATACACAACTAGTACAAGCTATGCGGACCATGCGACGATCAAAATAATCACGGGTGCACACGGGATTATAGTGATAGGCGTATGAGAACCATAGAGTGTGCTACTGCGTATGGTAATACACGAAACGTAACATGACACCGAAGACGAAACGGACGTAACGTGGTCAAAACATGGTGGATACGCCGCTGGTACTTCCTATATATAAGGGTTTTCACCATGTTACCAAACTTTCGTAAAACGTGCCATGAGAAATTCAGTGTGTTGCAGACCTTTTGGACCTAATACAACTTCACGCAACTCACAAACGCATTATATCCGATTATTCATGACGAGACTTCATCCTTAACACACTACGTTCATCTATCCAACACTTATGCTATTCACATACTTGTACTCTTTAAGAGCCATTCGTTCATTCTATACTCGTATTATTTTATACAAAACTCGTTCGCAATCCAGCTTGTTTAAACATTTGAGTCCTAACTTACCTCATTACCTATAAAATAGCCTCCCTATTCTTGATTCTTGTGTAACTATACTTAGTATCTCTCTATTGCTTTATTTAAAGTAACAAACCTTTTCGTTCCTCTCAATAAACAGGTTTTACGAAAGTATGATTTTTTATACTATCCTTAAAAACTTCCCCTTGCAAATCTACCTTGATGTTCTCCAAAATTTGGTACTTTTCAAAACTTTCAAACTTCCCAAGTTTCAATTCTTAATGATCACCTTTATGCCAAAAACTCTTTCAAGCCTTCCTCTTAAATAAATTTCGGGACGAAATTTCCTAAAGGAGGGGAGACTGTAACGCCCTGCGTTTTCAAACTTCCTACATTTAGAAACCTTACGTGAAATTCTAAATTTGGAAATCTTGTGTTCTTATAACCATTCTTTCATTGTAATCGTTGTAAAATACGGAACTTGCTTCGTAAATAAAACTTGTACATTACACTTTTTACCTAGTTAAATCATGTTTTATTTCATATTTTACCTTGTTACAAGTTAGGGGAAACATTGTTGCATATTATTACACAACTTAATTAACAAAATTACTCATTATAATGTTTTAAAAAAATAAAAAAAATAAAGAAATATGGCAGCCCAATTCAGCAAAATTCAGCCCATATAGTTGGGTTTTGTGGGCTAGTTTCAAGGTGTAACCCCTTCTAAACACTTCTAAAGCCCAACCCATTGAAACCCTAATCCTTCCCCCTATAAATACCACTTATAACCAGCCTCCCTACCACTTTTGCAACCCTAAAAACTCACAAAACATCCACCAAACCGTAGCTGAAAGCAAGGGTTCGAGTAGATTGACACCCCTTCACGAAAATGAGCATAACTCACTCAATTCTTATCCGATTCACTCGATTCTTTTTCCTACTTGCTTGTATAATCATGGGGTTCGATTCCTAGACTTCTCCTTGGAGAAATCAGACCTGGAAATGCCCCGAAATAGTCCATAAACTTTCTGTTTGTTTTTATGTTCATCAAAAACTTGTTTAAACCTATGCAACTTGTGTCCAACACATCTCATACCTATGTCCTAATGCTTACAACTTATCCCATGGTTGGTTAAGCTTAAAAACAAGGTTGAGACATTTAAAATCAGAGGATTAAACCTCATAAACTTGGTGTTTTGTTTAGGGTTTTTAACCCACAAGTCATGTCAAACTTTGTCTTTGATACATGAGTGATTATGGAACAACTTGGGTTGTCCAAACATACAATCCTCACATGATTTGATGATTTCTCTTAGTTAGTGTGTATATTTCTTAGTCTTTATTGTATGTTCATGACCCTCCTTGGTTGTTTTTTTTACATCAAGTGTAGTGGTGAACACATAGAGGTGCCTAAATGGAAGACTTGATCTTCCTACCTCCTACATGACTTCTATGACATTTAGAGGTACCAAAATGAAGATTTTAATCTTCTACCTCATGCTTGAACTATTGGACATATATTATATAACCTAAATATATTATTCGAATAATCGAATCTTTGATGATGAACTAGTGTTCATATGTCGGGGTACTAGATTACATCATCCTAGACTATGATAACTTGTCACGATTCTAATGGAACCTTGTTCCATGAAAACATCTAAACTCCTTCGAGTTTCCTAGTGTCAAGAACAAGCATCATATGTACTAAATGATTATTTTCCATGTTATTCTCATATCTTATTTTTATGTTGTTTTAAACACCGAATCTCGACTCTAAACATACTTGAACTTTAACCCTTATACATTCGGACTCTAAATCTCTACTCGTCAACAATTGGATAATCGGAAAACGTATGCAAACTTTGTGAGTATACTCGTATTTCCCCTTTTTACTTTTACCACTTTTGGGGTGTAACATGTTTACCTATTGAAAACTTACACATGAACACTTTGTTAAACACATGAACGTTCCTATAACATGCTTGTATATGTGATGGCTTGATACTTTAAACTTGGGTTATTCTTATGTGTTGAACTTATCATTAACTTCGTACGAGCCAAACCTTGACATATGTAGCGCTATAGGATTAACGACCCGCCCGTAAACTTGAGGTTATGTCTTGAGCATATTGCGTTTTCTTGGTTTGATATGTTAGACACATGCCATATTTAATGTTATCTTGAATCATATGCTTGCCATGAGGAATTGTTCACACTTTTTATCTTATGCTATGTACGTACCAAACTTGTATACTCGCCTTTGCTTTTGCATTGAATTGTATTTTTAAACATGTTACAGGTTGATGATGATGAAATGAAAACGGATAGCAAAGATGCCTAGATACTCACTTAGACGTTTAGGTTTAAAGTGTTGTATCAATTTTGTTTATGTTATGTTGAACAATGTTGTTATTTGCTTTTCTTGTAATGTTTTGACAATTTATTTTGGAAATGAAATTTGGATTATTAAATTATTGTCACAAATAGCGTTATGATGTCTCGAGCAATTTTCACACTTCGTCTCATCCCGATGTTTCCGCCATTGGTTGGGGTGTGACAGCTCACATATTGGCAATCCCCAACAATGAATCAAGATTTAAACACAGGTTACAACCGGAAACCCAAATAGCTCACCAAAGGTTCACACCAATAATGAATCCATACGTAAACAATTACATATCCAAACACCCCATCAGAGCATCTTCTCAAACATATCAAATACATGGCCCACCAATCAAACTATAAATATACAACCACAAATCCTAACAACCCATCAAAGCATCTTCGCTGGCAAAGGATATATATATGCATCATCAATGGCGTGCACGGCCAATAATGAATAAATACATCATTATAAGCAACAACGGAAACCAATCAACTTGTGGCAAAAAGAAACATAAATGAAAGATCCAAACGACCCATTATAGGCAACAACAAAAACAAGAAATCTAAGCTATAAACGGAAAACAGTAATAGATTGAAACACCCATTCAAAGCATGTTTTCTAACATACTATGTCTAAGGCTCACCAATGGCTCATCGCCTGGATTTGACCGTCAAAATAACAACCCAAAAATCCCAAAGCAAGCAAACTGAGTTATAAAGGTACAACGACATATCCGAACACCCATATCACATACAAAGCTCAAATTCCAACATATCACATACAAGGAGCACCAATGACTTATCATCTATCCATGTGAAAAATAAATCAGATTCAACCGTCAAAATAACAACCCAAAAAGGCCAGACCAATCAATCCAAGCCATAAACGTACAACAATGACAGATCTAAACACCCATTCAAAGCATGTTAACACTCACCAATGGCTCATCGCCTATACATCTTGAAAAATATATCTTATTCAAATATTAAAATAACAACCCAATAGCCTAAGAGTCGAACAAACAACAGGAAAATAAGAATCACCATGTTAAGGCTCACCAATGGCTCATCTTTATGCATCTTCAAAAATATATCAGATTCAAACATCAAAGTAACAACCCAAAAACTAGGTTTAAAGAAAACCCCAAAATCAGGATCATAGGCTAATAATTGAACAAACAACACAGACATAAGAATCACCTTAACAGGATCGTAAATAACACGATCGGGCGCTGACCACACAGTGCAATTTTCAGAGACAGAGAGAGAGAGAGAGAGAGACATGTTGCGATGTTAACAAAATATGAAGAAAGTGGGAAGTTAAACACATGTCAACAACAAACACACCACATAAACACGTGGACGCCGGGCTAAGAGCCCGCAAAAATAAACCATTTAAACAAATACAAAACCACAATGTACAACATATTTAAGCCAAATAAAGTAATAATGCAAAGAATACAAACACCATATACATATCTATCTATGTTGATAAATAATATTATATAAATGTAACAATAATTAAATTAACAACAAAAATAATAATTAAAATAATATCAAATGCATTTATAACTGATTCTGACTAGTTCATTTTTCTAATACGAAACGTAAATTAGAACATTAGTTAAAGGGATAATATACAATTACGTTCTACGGCGATCAAAGCCCAAACCCAAAACCCAACCACCTCAACCCAAAAAATCAAAGCCCAAACATTTTGCTAGACCATAACTCCACGCTGCCAGCTTTCTATTATAAAAGTTATAATTATAATACTTTAAAAAATCATTTATACGTTAAACAAATAGGGTCAAGTTATTCTACAAAGGTTTCTAATTGTAAGAAGTGTATGAAAGATTTATAGAGTGACAAGTGTCCCATAACCTAAAACTAAACCCACTACATTACCACCAAAAACCTAAACACCCACCCCACCACCACCCAAAAACCTAACCCCCCCCCCCCCCCGCCAAAAAAAAAAACAAAAAAAAACTATACCTCACCAAAAAAACCCCCCAAAAAACACACTTTGAACAACGGTGTCGTCCGACACCATTGAATTTTGTGTAACAAATACAACGTATATTAGGAAAAATTCGAGCGACACCATTGTTTTTTACGAGCGACACCATTGTGTTTTTACAAACGACACCATTGTTTTGTTTTCTTCTAAAGCAATTACATAATAAACAAATTTATATTTCAAAAATTAAGCCCAGTTACTTGAATTTAATTAGTATACTTTAAATCACTAAAAGTTCATGCTTAATTTTATTTTTTCTAATTCCAGTAATCATTATAGCCCCATGTCTAATTGGTGTTGTTTCAATTGTTTAACCTAACAAGATGTTTGAGGATCATTTGAATGATGCGTGCACTTGTTTGTTATAATAAAAAAGAGTTTTTCTTTTCAAGTTGCCACTGAAAACATTATGAATCGTTTTCAAAACATAAAAATGCGTACAAAACAACTATTAAATGCATTTTATTATATATTTCAAATGACTTTGTAATTTTATTATGTGTTTTAATTCAATGACATTGTACTGTTACTGTGATATTTGCTTTCATTATATGATTTGACCTCACTAGATCGGAACCGATACAAAAAAGTTAGACTTCGGGTTACTATAAACCGGGGTATCCATAAAAAATGACACCATAAGAAAAAATTTCTGGCTCCGCCACTCCCCCCCCCCCAAAAAAAAAAAAAAAAAGACCTAAAAAAACCTAACCCTCCCCCCACCACCCCCCAAAAACCTAAAAAAAACTAAACACCCACCCCCACCCCACCACCACCCAAAAACCTAAACCCCCACCTCGACAAAAAAAAAAACAATTTTTTTTTTTTTTTGCCGAGGGGTGGGTGGGGGGTGGGGGGTTTAGGTTTTTGGTGGTGGTGGATGTTTAAGGGTTTTTTTTTTAGTGGCGTTTTTTTTGTGTAGTGGGTTTTTTAGGTTATTGGACACTTGTCACTCTATAAATCCTTTTACACTTCTTACAATTAGGATCCTTTGTATTTATCTTATACAAATAAAAATATATAATTATTAAAAAATCGGTTTATATGTCAAACATACGTGTTTATGTATTTGTATATTAAAATGAGAAAATAATAAGATAGAAATTACCTTAACCTCGTGCCAAGAATTGATGGAATTTCATATTTTCAGAGGGATGCATCATTATTTGTTATTTAGACCCATCTGCGTTTAAAAAATATACTTCATGTTACTTGTTTATAACTTTGGTTTTTTCTATAACTAAGGTTGTAGTTACCTGCGCGTTGTGCAGGGACGTGGTTGGAATTCGGTACCTGTCGCACACCATTATAGCCGATGAATAAATTTGTAAAATCAAACAAAATCATATCTAAATATGTTATGTTATTTGCGTCGTAACTCGTCTCTGGATATTAAAATAATACGAAAAGGTAAAACAATATAAGGTAAATAATAAAGGTAAGAAAGGTAAACGAAAAAGAAAGCGATAGGAACTCGATCTGATCAATGCACTCATTATAGCAAAGAAAAAGAAAAAAAGTCAAAAAATACGTCCAAAAGGGTATCGACGCATTCGTTTAGAAAAACTAAAATAAAAAAAAAACAAAAAAGCCTAAGAAAGGCAAAAAAAAAAAAGAAAAAAAAGGCAAGTGCATTTTAGCAAACCCCAAGGCTTAGATTAGCTCATAAACACTATTCAACTTCTCGTTTTGTATAGAGATAATACCTTAAGATAATATCAAAACTACACTAGTCTTTTTATAAAGTATTAGAACTTGTTGTTTAAAAAAACAAAGATACCTATCCAACACAATTTTATTAATCACTAGGTTATACACCCTTGTATTACACGAGGCTGTATAATATAATTATATATTTTATAAAGAAAACTTCATATGACTGACGTATTATTATAATCATATGACAATTCACCCAGCTAACTTAAATTTATCACAAAAAATTAGCATATATTAATCGGCAACACTGATATACCATAATAGTCGGTTGAATACTTTAAATATGTCTGATTTCAATTAGAATTGTGAGTTTAGAACTTTAGGTATCAACCATTTATATAAAAAATTAAATTAGATTATAATCAATCACTTTGTCAAGTTTAATATTGATATTTATTTAAAGACATCATCAACCATATATTGTATTTTTATATGATTTATTTTATTTATTTATTAATATGTTGATTTTAATATTATTTTCCGTGTCATTTAAAAAAATTTTAAGTTCAAACGGATTTATATTGTACAAAAAATATAATATATATTTAACTTTGAAGAAGAAACGTGTGTATATATATATGGTTAGGGTAAAATGAAAACTTATACGAGTTGTGAAAACTTAGAGAACTCAGCCTTTCGAAAGGTTTTATTTTACAAAATTTTTTTTTTTTACCAAAAATCCTAAAATAATAAACTTTTCCAAAAAAAAAAAACTATTTTTTTTTCATTTACAGTTGCGTAAATGATGTAAAAAAATTGATGTTATGCCTATGTCATCAGCTTTTAATGCAGGCGTAAAGGACCGGAAAACACCACTTCGATTTTTTTATGGCACTCTTTGTCACATTTTAATATATGGGTGTGAAAAAATTGGGGACAAAACTCAACGGGAAAGACGAGTTCTTTAAGTTCTCACAACTTGTACCGGTTTTTCCCTTGATCTTGATCCTATATATATAACGTGAGAAGAGATTTGATGCTGACACATGGCGTTTCTTAGAATTGTTTATTATAATAATAAAAATAAATAAGGATAAAGGATATCCATGTATTAATTATTTAAAAATATAAATAAACAAATAAAGAAGGGTAAGGATAAGTGATATTCATATATTAATTATTAAAAAATACATTAAAAATAAAAATAAAAATTGTTAGGTTGAAGAAAAGAATATGACGTGATTTTACTTGGAATCCTTTATTAGAATTTAGATTTGTTTAGCTTATGATCTCAATTTTTATTTGTTTACGTTAGTTCATGTAGTCATTGAGAATATTAACGAACAAACATGAATACATTCAATTTCTAACAAACAATTACGTACAAAAAGTTCCATTAGATTAACTATTCGTGTTTGTTGAAGTGACTAGTTAAAACTGAGTGAATGAAAATAACAAGCCATCTTTGTGTGTGTTAGGTTCGTTGAAACTGTAGAAAGTTTACCAACAATATATGTGTTCAGTGTTTGCTATACAACTTTTCCAAACTTTAACCTATATTTTCGATTTTAGACTACGTGTTACTAGGTAACGCCTCAGTGAAATGGTATGTGAAGTGGCATTACCCTGCGTGAAACACCGCCTCATATAAGGCATTAGAGGCTGGTTAAAGGCTATACCCGTGGTTTGCCTTACGAGCGTGAAGATTTTGAGTTTATAGGGCCACCCCCAACAATTTTCATGACAATTTAACTTAAAAAATATATATATTAACTGTCTCTCTAATTATATATACACATTTCAAATTTTTACTACACTACCTTGCTCTCAAACCTTCTAAACTCTTCTACTCTCTAATTTTTTTATAAACTTTCCAAACCAAAGCATCATGTTTCTATAGAGTAATATTGACCCGAACAACCCCTATAACCAAAACCGAAGCTTACCAAATACCCCAAACACACCAAATACTCTGAACACACCCAACACCCAACCCAACACTTGCCTCTTCGCTCCCAACCATTTCACCGGTTATTATCGGCTAGCGCCCAAATCTCATCCTGATGCACAAACGGTTAGTTTTTTTATCAACAATACTCCCAACACACCCGGTATTAATCACAACAAGTCGTACCTTAAACTCAACCTGGCCTTGTACATAATAATATTTTAAATAAGTATGTAATAATTAAAAAATGATTGAAATACAATGAAAACTAGTGAAATCATTACTTTATGCATTGAAAAAAAGTAAATAAAAATGATATATCAGTGATGTGATAGTCAAGACATGAGGTGAAAAAATAAGAAACCATAATGCATGATATTAGTTGTCGTTAACATTGCATTGATTAATAAAAGGATGCTTTCAAATGATTTGGATATTTGTCATTAATAATATTTAGAATTATACAATCTCTTCTAACATTTTTATTTTAATAACTTCCCTATAGAATTAAGAAAGAAATTGTTTTGACTTTCGTGAAATCCAATATATTGTGAGTCGTGATCAGTCACATGAGTTCACATGCGAAATAGGGAGTTGCTCTGAACGCCACGTTCACTGTTTCACTCCTTCATACTTTATTTGACTGATTTATAGTTAAATGCTCATACATTTAAAATGTCATCAACTATTGGGAGTCCTTGGTGATTTTGGTTGGTGTTGGTTCATTTATTTATAGGATTGGTATAATACCTGTAATTGGTATAGCAATCGGTATGTATTTTACATTGATCAAAAACCATATAAGTATGTATTTAAATCAGTACCAATGTTTTTCGAATGGTATCAGTAACAGTTCAGTTCGTCACGAGAGTACGGAACCGACACTCATACATCTTATGATATAATTCCTCATCCACGCTAGGTATAACTCCATAAAATTGTTTCGTCTAAAGTATGCCCAAGCCCCAAAATTAGTAATCATGAAAGCAAATGCCTTCTAAATTGGACTCATTATTGGGCTTATATAAATTGATCCCTTAAAATATTGTTATGGCTTATTAGTTAAAAAGTGGTTCTAGAATCCAGGTTAATTTAACTGGATTAGTCTAATATATTTTTGATTGGATAGCATAAAAATTGATTAACTATTTATAGGACCAAATTGATTTGCCTCCTAAGGTGGATGTACTTTTAAGATGCGAAAAAACAAACTCATGGACAAAAGTCGTAAAACTGATCAAACCTCATGGACGAAAAAGGCATTTTACTCCTTTTTAATAAATAAATTTCCTACGTGACATGTGTATTAAACAGAAACGTTGTTATATATGTAACAAATGAAACTTATATTGGTTTTTGTTAAAATATTCACTCACCGCTTTTTTCATAATGCTTTAAAACATGTGTAGGAAATGGGTCACGTTTCTATTAATAAAACTAATAAAAATTGAAGATACTCTCTTTAAACATTTGGGAAATTGTAGCACATGAACCGTGTACAAATTCAAACGAAAATAAATATGAACTAAAACAATCGATTCAAACCAATATCTTCAAAAGATAAAGTCTTCAACTTGATCTTTAACCGCGTCTATTTATATGGTTCGTTGTGTTTTCAGTCCGTTGTGTAGGATTCAACGAGGTCTTGAACCATGTCTTCATGTACAATAATTTCCTACAAAAAGAACAAACAAATGTTGACGAATTTGGTTGAGGCACGTGTTCAAACACGCTTCCCTTAAACAGATTTCGCGCCTCTACTAAAGATGACGCGTCTGTCTCCCAGGGTACAACAGCCGAAGCAGTCTGTACTGCCGGAGATGGCTCACGGGCCCAAGGTTACATCCGGTAATTGTGGTGTTAGAACTTGTGGAAAATTATGATACGAAGGTGATGAAATCGTATAGAGAAAACATATTTCTCTAAGTACCCATCACATGGGTCTCCAAGTATGTCTTCTTTCCAAGAACTCTCCATATAATCATGTACATTTCTTGTATCCCTTCTCTTGTATTTTTCTAGCATTTTTCTCTATCTCAAAATAAGGCACATAGCCTACTATTTTTACAAAAGATGTTGGTTACGAAAAGTTTTTCTTAAATGGTGATTTATTAGAGACATAAAACTCTAGTAAAGTTTCACTTAATTAGGTATTTAATTAGAGAAATAAAAACTCTAATAAAAGCTAATCAAGTGACATAAAAACTCTACTCAAGAGTTTGTCACCATGAAGAGTCCTATTAATTATCACTAAATTAATTTCCATTCACATTATTCTAATTTTCCAACAATCCCCCACATGAATGGAGATTGATCAAAACACACAAAAAACCAATGGAACCTCGACAGTTGAGTTTTGCATACGATAGGTAGGTGTTACCCTTTGAACCTTCGCTCATGAAATGCACTTAGCCCACTAGCTCTGAGTAGATCTCGATGTCTTTGAACTCGTCTGCCGTTTGTGTAGACGACAATACACTTCACACAGGACTCTCCCTAGCCGGGTCATCTCCTCATAGTCGTGTCCAATAATGGTCGTGGAACACTTTCCTGGTTCTGCGAGAGCTCTAGGAATTGTGCCCTCAATTCCATTCGAAACGACCCCACTTCTCTCTAACATAGGTGATTCTCCTTAGATCATTAAAAGCATTGTGGTTACCGTGATCTATCCAAATCATTTACCACATATTATGCTTAGCCTCACACTTGTCACTTTTAGGAATGGACTAGGAAGTTCATTAATCTTTATAATAAACTACCTTGTTAAATGCGTAGGGTTATTCCCCCACAGTGACCTCGCTTATTCATACAATTAGGTTTTCCTATTGAACTCAATTCTTGGGATCTCCAGTCTACTGAGTTAGGTGTCACGGCCCCCGACCTGGTTTGACCCGTTCCAGGAGCCGCGGGACAGAATTCCCGTGGTATCGGATTTATGCGACAGCGGAAGTCTTTTATTTACAGGATCTTTTCACCGGAAAATGCTCGTTTAATATATTACACAAAGTTTTAAGGGATAAATCCCATAATTTACAATAAGTTGATTTCACACAGAAATCTTTATTTTTCAAAACACGTTTTATTGGTTTATTTACACTGAGCCACTTCTTGAGCTTGATAGTGCTTTACTGCACTTTTCCTGGATCACACAGATCACCTGAAACATGTTTGAAAAAGGTTTTGTCAGCGGGGAAATACTGAGTGAATCATTCCATTTTCTAAAACGACCCGTTAGTTATAAATTCACAGTATTAAGAGCGATTACAATGTTTCTATCAACCAATTATCAAGAATGGGTATTTGTCACTCGACCGGATCTGTGACTGTGGTCATACCACTATTGGGTCCCGTCGCCCCAATAGTGACGAGTATCAGGCTCACTCACCTAGAGTGATAAAAATAGTAATGTGCACAATACCCCACATACCAGCTGTAATTTGGTGATTACAAAGACTTAATCCCTGTAATTATAACCTTTAAAAATAATTTGGAGTTTTGTAATACTTACTCACAAACTGTGAGAAAACAGTTTAAAAAGAAGAATGACTCACATTGCAGATTAACGAGCAAATAGATAAGCCTACTGATTAGCCTTGATTACACCTAGTTTAACACAATGCACACACAGGCAGGTTAGTAACTAATACAGCATTTACGTCAATTCACGAGATTAAACCCTCACAACGATTAATCAGTGCAATACTCGATAATTCAATCGGATTCACAACGAATAACAGAGCATAGTCCGAATTCGAACAGCACTCTAATATTCAAGTCGAAATCACGATGAATAATCAAAGTACAAGCTCGATTGAGCAGCACCCGGACTATCGTTGGATAGTTATAATCGATCGGACGTTGAATCGTAATAGCGATCGAGTTATTACCCTGATTGCGGCAGCGTTTCGTGATCGTGTGTGTGTGTTGTGAACTGATCGGAGTATAACTGAACGTCCACAGAGGATTTGTGAAACGTTTTAATATCACAGTTTGCATGCCAAGGTCGGCTATTTATAGCTGGAATTTTGATTCCCTTACGGACCGTATGCCTTACCCCTTACGGTCCGTAAGGCTGACCGGTATGCTTACGGTCCGTATGGCTATCCTTTTACGGTCCGTAAAGCTTGCGACCTACTTCCTAGCCTAGCTGAGTTCGGTTATAGCTTAGGTGACTCAAAAATCCAACCAATCAGATCATAGCAACGGTTTAATTAGGATAATTATCAATTAGGGTTTGCCCCCCTCGAGTTTTAGGGGCCCTGATCCGGATTCCAATTATTCCGGAAATTTCAGGGTTTATGCCAAATTACTTGGGTGTCTTAATTAGGGTTTTCTTATAGGATAATTATTATCCTAATTACCGGTTTTAGTGACAGTTGTTACATCCTCCCCACCTTAAGAAAAATCTCGTCCTCGAGATTTACTGGAAGAGATGTGGATATTTTCGCTTCATTTCAGATTCCAGCTCCCAAGTGTACTCTGGCCCTCTCTTTGAATTCCACTTGACTTTGACCAACACTAGTCGTTTATGTTTGAGGAATTTGATTTTTCGATCTTCGATCGCCACCGGTTTCTCTATGAATTTTAGTTTTTCGTTTACTTCTACATCTTGAAGAGGGACTACCAGGGATTCGTCTGATAAACATTTCTTGAGATTGGTTACATGAAATACATCATGTACTCCAGCTAATTCTTCTGGTAGTTGTAAACGATAAGCTACTGGTCCTATTCGTTGAATCACAGAGAATGGTCCAACGTATCTTGGACTTAGCTTTCCTTTCTTACCGAATCGTACTATACCTTTCCAAGGAGAAACTTTTTAAAAGTACTTTATCTCCGACTTGGAATTCTAAAGGTTTACGACGATTATCTGCATAGCTCTTTGATATGTGGTCGAAAACCGGTGATCGTTTGCGCTTAAGTTGATGTTTTTACATAGCTTTTAATCTTGAATAGCCTACTTTTAATGGGATTTGTGTTTTACAGGTCTAAAGGAGTTTAAGGAGCCAATCGGGAGCTAAACGGAGCACCGGGACGCGAATCGGATCAACCGGGGATGTGAAATGAACAAAACCGGGTTAATCACGAAGACTGGATGTGTTTTGTGGAATGTTAATGGATTTAAAATGAATATATTGGAATATGGCATGATAGAGGGCTGAATTACGAGAACGTGGGCGAAAACGGTGAGTAAAACGGAGCTATAACGAAGAAGTTATGAAGAAAACAGTTTCGGACAAAACCGGCAAAACCAGAGGCCGTCGGGGACGCCCTTATGGCCGTCGGCGACGGGCCTCCGTTTGCTGAATCGCGAAATCTTGTTTCTTGTTGATCTTTGACGAGTTATAACGTTTTGTTTGACCATTTTTCGGGGGCTACGAACCTTGGGAGGTAAAAACACCTCCTTGGAACCATTCTTGATCATCCAATTCATCCCTAATCATTCTAACATCACCACTAACACCATCTTCATCCTAACCCTAATCAAAATCACCATCTCCATCATTCCACCATCACCATAATCTTCATCCACCATTCAAACCCTAACCTCCACCACTCCTGAAGACTCAAGGTCATGGCTCCGTGTTCGTGTTCGTTGGCCGGTGATCGCGTCCACCCAACCATGAGCGGCTAGTCTCTTCGGTTTCACCCCGGTGTAGGTAGTTGTATATTTTTAGGGTTTATGCATTTGTTCTTTGATTCGACTTTGTGACAACTTGTATTGATTTTTGAAACCATTGACAATAGTTTACATTTGTTTCGTATTCGTAAATTGTCGAACGATGTTAAAAGTTATGACTTTGCGAAATGGTTATGTGTAGTTATGCATTGTCGTGGTTAGGATTTACTTGTGTTGATTAAAAAGTGTCTTTTTGTCCGTTCTTCAGGACGTTGATAGCTAGTAGCACCTAAGTCACGGTACACTAAATCCGCTAATCAAATACAATTGAGTTGAACTAAAACATGTAGGAACCCTAGGACTTACAATTACCGAAACCGGGTGTGATCCGTATTCCTAATTCTTGTTTTCAATTAAGTAGTTTAGTTTTGAAAGTTTGGTTAACAAATCATCGTTTAAGATAATATCAATTTGTCGGTTCACTCCGATATCCTTTCAAACTAATTTAATAAATAAAAATAGCAATCTTCATAATCACTTTGTACATTATTTGTAAATAGTCTAACTAATCGAACGGGTCGTGCGATACTGACCACAAGCTCTTCGTGGATACGATACCCGACTTACCCTAGCTACCTAGGTTTAATTGGGTTTTTGACTGATCGGGACGACACGATCACGTCAAAATGGCGCCGCTGCCGGGGAGCTAGTGCGCTTAGTATTTCATTGCTTGTTCGATTTTAGTTTAGTTTATTTTCTTTCCTTTTTCTTGTTTATTTGTGATTTTACTTTGGGTGGTCGAGTTTGTTTCTGCAGGTACATGTTTTGCAGGTACCATCTTTCAATATGAATTGGGTAGATGATGATCCGTGTGAGTGTTGTGGAAGCGGAGAGCACTATTTAGAGGATTGCTCTGTTTTCTACGAAAAAGTTCAAGCTAACAAGGAACGGGAAGACTACCTCAGCGGATTGTTTGATTATAGGAGGGCGGATCATAAAGATTTCAATGGTCCATCCTCGCATTCTCCATACAGTAGACCACCACCACCCCCAAATTATCAAGAATACTACTATGCAGAGATGGGTTACCATTATGAGCAAGAACGGGGTTACATCAACTATGAACCCAACTTGCCACATTTCTCAAGTTATCAGGAGGAGTATGATGACTATTATCATGACTCCCTTCAACCGACATACGAGGAGCCTCAAGATTCATTACACTCTAAGCTCGACACGATCATGGACATGATGCTAGAAATGAAAAAGAAAGACGAGTTGAGAGACAGATCATTTGAGGCTTTGGTTATTCAGGTTGGTCAACTAACCCAGGAGATGGCCCAACTTAGGCGAGACAAAGAGGTTTGGGCTAATGGTACAATAGTAGATGGTGAGGTGGTGGAAGAGGTTATCGATCTACCCGAGCAAGAAAAGGAATGTTTGAACCGAGCGGAAGACATCACACCGCGAGACGAGTCGGATCCGAAAGATGCCTACGTTCATATCCATCCTTCTCCCATACTTATCATTCCAACCAAAAAAGTTGGGGATGCGGGTTCGGGTATAATGATTCGAAGGGTGGCGTTGCGAGACATTGGCCAGTTTAGTAAGAAGCAACCCCAAAGTTGTACAATATGCATGCCGAGTATAATAAAAAGAGTATGGATTCGGCATGCTAATTACCGAGCATATGTTGGAAACTCGGTAGGCAAATGTGCACTTCGACCGCCATGAGAGGTAAGTCAGGTATAATTGTTGTAGAGTTTGTATTATTTTCGTTTTATTTTTTTTTTCCTAGTTAAATGAACGTTGTGGGTGTGTTCCCTATATAACCCTCACGAGACCTACTCGTCCTCCCGAGCTATCGGGTGGTTTAAAAGGGCTTGTTGCATAAGCTAAATGCAACCGTGATTCCTACGAAAGTGAGTTAGGGTTGTTGTTATTGTAAATTATTTTTCCACATAAATCAAAGTAAATTAATGTATGACTTGGTAATATTTTCATAAAAGTGGTAGAACTAGGTAGCTAATAAATTTTAATGGTTGTGAGAAGCATACTTCTACACAAGGGTTAAGATTTGTAGGTACATTATGTTCGTGGGACGACCGCTTTCTTGAAGAGAAGAAGAGCACACGAGGAATGAGCTCCAAAAATCAGGTGCATACGTTCCCTTTTTTACTTTTGATTTTTTTTAGTTAAAATAAGTGGATTGTAAATTGTATTTTATTTTCCGGGGTGAAATTTTGGGGAGGTTAGCCGTGTCACATCCCTTGTGCGTTTTAAAACTCTAGTTCTTGCATATTGAGGACAATGTTTGCCTCAAGTGTGGGGATGAGGGAGTTAGTAAAAAATTTTCGATTTTTGACCCGGGTTAATCACGAAGATTGGATGTGTTTTGTGGAATGTTAATGGATTTAAAATGAATATATTGGAATATGGCATGATAGAGGGCTGAATTACGAGAACGTGGGCGAAAACGGTGAGTAAAACGGAGCTATAACGAAGAAGTTATGAAGAAAACAGTTTCGGACAAAACCGGCAAAACCAGAGGCCGTCGGGGACGCCCTTATGGCCGTCGGCGACGGGCCTCCGTTTGCTGAATCGCGAAATCTTGTTTCTTGTTGATCTTTGACGAGTTATAACGTTTTGTTTGACCATTTTTCGGGGGTTACGAACCTTGGGAGGTAAAAACACCTCCTTGGAACCATTCTTGATCATCCAAATCATCCCTAATCATTCTAACATCACCACTAACACCATCTTCATCCTAACCCTAATCAAAATCACCATCTCCATCATTCCACCATCACCATAATCTTCATCCACCATTCAAACCCTAACCTCCACCACTCTTGAAGACTCAAGGTCATGGCTCCGTGTTCGTGTTCGTTGGCCGGTGATCGCGTCCACCCAACCATGAGCGGCTAGTCTCTTCGGTTTCACCCCGGTGTAGGTAGTTGTATATTTTTAGGGTTTATGCATTTGTTCTTTGATTCGACTTTGTGACAACTTGTATTGATTTTTGAAACCATTGACAATAGTTTACATTTGTTTCATATTCGTAAATTGTCGAACGATGTTAAAAGTTATGACTTTGCGAAATGGTTATGTGTAGTTATGCATTGTCGTGGTTAGGATTTACTTGTGTTGATTAAAAAGTGTCTTTGTGTCCGTTCTTCAGGACGTTGATAGCTAGTAGCACCTAAGTCACGGTACACTAAATCCGCTAATCAAATACAATTGAGTTGAACTAAAACATGTAGGAACCCTAGGACTTACAATTACCGAAACCGGGTGTGATCCGTATTCCTAATTCTTGTTTTCAATTAAGTAGTTTAGTTTTGAAAGTTTGGTTAACAAATCATCGTTTAAGATAATATCAATTTGTCGGTTCACTCCGATATCCTTTCAAACTAATTTAATAAATAAAAATAGCAATCTTCATAATCACTTTGTACATTATTTGTAAATAGTCTAACTAATTGAACGGGTCGTGCGATACTGACCACAAGCTCTTCGTGGATACGATACCCGACTTACCCTAGCTACCTAGGTTTAATTGGGTTTTTGACTGATCGGGACGACACGATCACGTCACTCTTCTGACGATCTCGAGCTGTTTTCAGTCTTTCCTTGATCTGAGTTATCTTATCAGTAGTTTCTTGTACAATTTCAGGACCTGATAATTGACTTTCTCCGATTTCTGCCCAGCATACTGGAGTTCTGCATTTGCGTCCATACAGTGCTTCGAATGGTGCAGCTTCGATGCTTGAATGATAACTATTGTTATAGGAGAATTCTATTAATGGCAAATGGCTATCCCAATTACCACCAAAGTCAATTACACATGCTCGGAGCATGTCTTCTAATGTTTGGATTGTCCTTTCACTCTGTCCGTCTGTTTGTGGATGATATGCAGTACTTAGATTTAGTCGAGTTCCCATTGCTTTCTGAAAACTTTTCCAGAAATGAGAAGTAAATCGACTATCTCTATCTGATACAATGGAGAGTGGGACTCCATGTAGGGATACTACTTCGTCCACGTACAGTTGCGCTAACCTTTCCATGCTAAAGGTTTCTTTCATTGGTAAGAAATGAGCTGATTTGGTTAATCGGTCTATAATTACCCAAATTGCATCATTACCTCTTTTGGTTTTGGGTAACTTAGTAACAAAATCCATTGTTATGAGTTCCCATTTCCATACAGGCATTTCTAACTGTTGAAGTAATCCTGATGGTTTCTGGTGTTCAGCCTTAACTTGTGAACAAGTTAAACACTTGGATACATATTCGGCTATATCCTTTTTCATTCCTATCCACCAGAAATTATTTCTTAAATCTTGGTACATTTTATTGTTTCCTGGGTGCATGGTATACCTAGATTTATGAGCTTCTTCTAGAATCTTATTTCTTAATTCTCCTTGCTTAGGTACCCAAATTCGTCTCTTATGGAATCTCCAAATTCCATCATTTCCTTGTTCTAGTTCTTTTAGGTAACCTTTCATTCCTTCAGCATCATCTTTGATTGCTGTTTTCTGAACTTCCTTGATTTGTGCCATTAAATCTACTTGTAGATTCAACCTCAGAGCACGGACTCGTTTCTGTTTCTCATGGTACTTACGACTTAAGGCATCGGCAACTACATTTGCCTTTCCTTCGTGATATTGAATATCACAGTCGTAATCACTTAGCATCTCCATCCATCTTCTTTGCCTCATGTTTAGTTCTTTTTGCCCAAATATATATTTTAAACTTTTATGATCCGTATAGACAGTAAACTTACTTCCGTACAGATAATGTCTCCAGATCTTAAGGGCAAAAATTATGGCTCCTAATTCTAGATCATGAGTCGTATAATTCTCTTCGTGCTTTTTCAATTGCCTAGAAGCATACGCAATTACCTTCTTGCGTTGCATCAACACACATCCATAGCCTAACTTTGAAGCATCACAATATACTTCAAAGTCTTATGTTCCTTCGGGTAAAGCTAAGATTGGTGCATTTGTCAACCTATGCTTTAAAATTTTAAAAGCTTCTTCTTGTTTAGGTCCCCATTCAAACTTAGCAGCTTTACAGGTTAACTTGGTTAAAGGTACGGCTATCTTAGAAAAATCTTTGATAAATCGTCTATAGTATCCAGCTAAGCCTAGAAAACTTCTTATCTCCATTGCTGTTTGTGGAACTTTCCATTTAGTAATTGCTTCTATCTTAGCAGGATCTACATGGATACCTTCGTGATTTACTACATGTCCTAAGAATTGTACCTCTTGCAGCCAAAATTCACATTTCGAGAATTTGGCATAAAGCCTTTCTTTTCTTAACAAAGTTAAGAGAACGTGTAAATGCTCACAATGTTCTTTTTGGCTTTTGGAGTAAATAAGTATATCGTCGATGAAAACGATTACAAATTTATCCAAGTATGGTTTACAGATTCGATTCATCATGTCCATGAATGCTGCTGGGGCATTCGTTAATCCAAAGGGTGTAACACCTCGAAAATTTACGTCCAATGATGTATTGACACGTGTCATAGACTTTGCATATGCAAAAACAAACTTTAGAGGGACTAAAGTTGACAAACGGTGGAAACTATGGAACGTAAGGGTCCAAAGTGTCAACAATGGATAATAAGACTCTATAATAACCCTACATAATGTTTATAACCTTAAACGGATGGATCATGGATCATACGAAGCGGAAATTGCACAAAAGTGAGGAATTACAAACTATAGGGGCTAAAAGTGTCAACATGTTGAATTTATACCTCTGAGTGAACTTTTGGTAGACCCGAAGCTTTGTGATGCTAAAATATACTCACTAGAATATGTGGTAAAAATTTCATGAAGTTTCGTTATCGTATGAGAAAGTTATGGCCAAAACCGTACTTGAGGGGTTAAAAGCGTCAACGTCGAATTTCATGGCTTTTCGGGTGAGCGCAAAGTTATCCGAGGACATTACCATGTTGGTAAATGTCCCAAGGTACTTAAAAACCAGATTTGAGGGTTTACGAGTCAAAATAAATAGCCGAAACCTCGCGTGCAAAGACAGGGACCAAAGCTGCCATTTTTAATCCAAGTTTGGCAGCCCAGGTGCAGCTTTTTGCGAATCAGGGGCTGTTTAGTCCATTTTTTTTGTGGGAAACAGCTGGGATCACCTCCTAAATGCACCAATGGATGGACATGCAAGTATAGGCACCTGTAGACTCCTTACAACATCTGATTTCCTTTATAAATCTGCTCATTTCTCCATTTTTGAGGCACTTGTGATTGTAAACAAGAACACCCAACTATCAAAACTTCACAAGGTTTTTCCAGGAGCAATCTGATCGTCAAGGAAGCCTCCTAGTGTTATCTAAGCTTCATTAGGACCTTTGTAAGCCTTCATATCACTCTATAATCCGTTCTAGCATAGATTATTAGTTAAGAGTCAAACCGTTCATAAAGTTTGACATTTCGATTAATTGAAATTGGCTCTGTCATTTCTCAAATTGAAACCACTTATAAGTTGGTATTTATGTGGGGAACAAACCCTCAAAAGGGTATTCTCTGATTCCCACTCTAAGCATGCTATTTGTCGAGTCAAAGATGTTCTTAAAAAGTCAACAGAAATCGTTTTTGCGAAATATAGCATAAATGGTAATGTAGATGACATGCAATCAGTTTGATCATCAAAAATAACTTATAATAAATATAAGAATGTGTTTTATCATAATCAACTCGACAATCTTTAGTATAAACTCGGATCGGAACCGAAAGTCTTATAAAACGACTTTTTCGTAGACTATCGATTCGGATCCGTGCATGCATGTTTGAGATCTGTATTAGAGTGTATTTTTGACCATTTTTATTTATGTATAACTTTCTGGAATTTTTACATCTTGAGTCTATGCTTAACCGATTCATATGCGTGTTTCCGATTATGCTTAAAAGTTGACTATTTTGCTCTTTTTGATATAAAACGTGATTTTTGGAAAAGTAAAAGAGTAGAAATCTTTATTATTAATTTATAAACCTGCACCGAAAATTTGAGATCAGTTGGTGGTCCAGATTTTGAGTTATGGCCGATAGCGTAAAACTATATCTTTATGTTAAATAAACGGCGCATTTAGCGTATAACCTATTTCAGGCCACTTTTCGATATAAAACTTTTTACCCACTGATGTTATATAATATTCTGGGATTTTTGAAGATTTTTATTTAATTTTTGGCTGATCGGATCATACGTCGCTAAGTCGATTCGGTTAATGCCGGTTTTGACCGTTTAAGCCATAAAATGAGTTTTATACATTCTTTTGACCCCAAACCTTTTTCTACTGATTTTATTTGTTAAATAAATTATTTTGGGCATTCTGGAAATATAAAAATCTCAGCTTTCTTTTAAAAACCCGGAAACGGCTCTAAATCGCATTTTTAGCGTTTTTAGCGCATTGTAAGCGTTATACTCATATTAAACATATAAGACTCATACCTACTGATGTATTTAGCATATTTTCATATAATAACAGTAAGTATAAGATTTTGAACTCAGATTTCCAGTTTTGTCGTTTTTAGCCCTTGTGAAATTACTAAAATACCCCTACGGTGCATAGTTTGATTTTAAATGATAAGTTTTGTCTACGGGTCATACCCTACTGTTATAATATGGCAAATTAAGTATATTTACTGTATAAATCAGACCTGTAACTCAGATTACCAAATTGACTCTTTCATAATCTTTTAAATGACCAAAATGCCCTTATGAGGCGTAAATTGAGTTTAAATACATTCGGGGCATAATAGGACATAACTTGCTGATATTATATCATATTTAAAGCATATTATCTCAGGGAACTTGCATATGACTCTTTTGGTTACCCGTAACGCCCTTTTTGCGTTCGGTTCGGTTTACGTAACTAGTTTGCGTAAATTGACCGAAACGGGTCAAACGTTATCATTTTTATCTCAAAATCCAGAATGTATTTAGTATACCCACATTATACAAGTATTCAAACTTGTCGGGTCTAAATCACATTCTATCCGGTCTTTCGCTTAATCATGCGTCTTAACCGTATATTTCTTTAAGACTAACCGGTCTAAGCTTAGGCTTAATTAAAGACCCGTTAGCAGTCTAATTGGTTATTTATACCATCGTTCCAGACTAGAGCTTTCCGGTAAATTGTACCTACGCTTACTTAGGAATACGGCTGAGTTATTATTCTTGCTATTTAAGACAGGAGCTAGCTCAGGTAAATACTTTTAACTTATTTTCCCTTATACGGGCTTGGGATACGGTATTATAAAAATACCGCTTGGTCGGGTGTAGAAACTGTTTAATCGGAGATGATTAAATTGCATAATCCCGTTTTAATCTGTGTTGATTGATAACAAATAACATTGGGGGTTAATGACCGTGTCCTGGATATCCTTGGCTCATTTTAAAAAGTGAATGGCCACGACGTAAGCACAAGGTGTAGGCAAAACACCTCCTGTTGCATATGTATAACGTATACTCACTCGTGAGAGTATCTTCTTGTGAGATTATATTTGTGGTGTGTCGATTAATCTTGCCCGGCTTGTATTGTATAATCACCGGCCCTAAATGTTGGACAACCATGTAAATCGGATACAAGATTTTTATTAATAAAATTGTCCCAAGTATAAAGATTAATTTGCCTCTGTGCATTTTAATCAATGTGTCAAGATGTTTTGTGCCGTTTGCACACGAATCACTTTTCAAACTCTTTTTCCAAAATGAGTCAGTTAATTGTATTTACCAGTGTAAACTGACGTATTTTCCAAAAGGTTGAGTGGCAGGTACTATGCGTAATTGGCTGGGAGCTCGGGGCGTCACTAGGGAATCTTGCAAGTTCTAGATGCCTAAAGCCTATTGAACAGTTTTCTTTTATTGATCTGCCTGTGGATCCTTTACCTTCCGTTGTAATACTTTGACATTACTTATATTCGGAATGTAATATATTTATCTTTTGCTTCCGCTGTGCATTTATATATTGTGTTGTTTGTCTATGATGATGCCAACTACGTCACTATACTCCCCACCGGGCCCACCGGTGACACGTGGAAAATTGGGGTGTGACAGGTTGGTATCAGAGCCAACATTGAGTGAATTAAACACTATCCTAATGTGTTTAATCTCAGTGACACAATTGCACATACTTGAGTCTAGACTTAACATAGGAATACTCCCGATTCTAATATGGAATTTACTGCTTCCGATTATTTTTATATTGGATACGTCGCCAAGCGAAGAAGCCGTAATAGGAGTTCTCCACACCGGAGCCCGAGATGCTGAGTCTCGTACCGCGGCTAAAATGGAACGAACATCCAAGGAGAAAGCATTCAGAAATAAGATGAAGAAGAAACTCCTTTTACTGAAAATCGTTTTCCTTATTAGTCCTTATAAGGACATAATTATCTTTTAATGCCTACGGGCCAAACTTATTTAAAACATCCATTAGTGATGTAGTGCCTACGGGCCAAACTTATTAAACATCCAATAGTGATGTAGCGCCTATGGGCCATACTAATTGTCATATAAGACAAAAGGCAGTGGTGGTCTATGACTCCCTGTCAAGAAAAGGTAATGAACTTTGATTCACACCTAAATGCCTCGATCCCAGACGATCATGGCTTATAAATTAAACTTGTCCACGTGACTAAGCCTTTTGTGCTATTACTAAATGCCTCGATCCCAGACGATCATGGCTTATAAATTAAACTTGTCCACGTGACTAAGCCTTTTGTGCTATTACTAAATGCCTTGATCCCAGACGATCATGGCTTATAAATTAAACTTGTCCACGTGACTAAGCCTTTTGTGCTATTACTAAATGCCTCGATCCCAGACGATCATGGCTTATAAATTAAACTTGTCTACGCGACTAGGCCATTTGTGCTATTATTAACTTATAAATTAGGATTTATGATAAAATCCTGAATAAAATAAATATCCTTCCTTCCCTGCCAGTAGGCATTTTTAAAAAGAATCTTAAAGGTGAAATCTAGCCTACGCGGCCAAGATGGTGAAACCTACCCAAGGGATTCAGATCCTTGTTAACGCCTAAGAACGTGTTAGCACTCCTGACAAATGTGATTCGATAAATCACAACAATCAAACTTATATTGGATTCTTCCAATTTTCTTATCTAGCCTAGTGATTTAGAAATCATGGCTTGTGTCATCCTATAAAATGATCACATTATAAACATCCGATAGTGATGAAGTGCCTCCGGGCTAAACTGGTTGTCCGATAAGACAACGACAGTGGTGGTCTTGACCTCCTGTCTAAAAGTGTTGGACCAGGTCCAAGCATAATAGTCGGTAGGATCCATACGATCTCGACTAATAACATCTGAGAAGATGATCATATTATAACCATCCCTCAGAAGGGGAACGCCCACGGGCTATGCCTATTGTCCTAAAGGACAAAAGACAGTTGAAGTCTACAACTCCCTGTCAAGAGAAGGTAATGAACGTGATTCGAACCTTAAATGCCTCGATTCTCTGAAATCCTGGCTTACCAAAATTTAGAACTGTCCTTGTGACTAGGCCTTATGCGCCACTTTAATATCCTTAATGTTTTATAACTAGGATAAATTATAATGGAAAATACTAATTAAATATAACTAACAAGTTAACCAATATGGTTTATATTACCATGGTTGATAAATCGTCAAAGATGATGATTCCATAATAATCTCTGAATAAATCATTGTTAATAATTATGTAGCAATCAAGCTACATGGCTGGATTAGATGAAGTTAACAGTCGTTTGAAGGAGAGCAATGATACTACCGGAATTAATGTAACTGGAGCAGAACTGCAGGCAATAATAGATTATGCTGTTACTCGAGCTCTTGATCGACAGAATGATGAATCAAATGATACCCACTCCAAGACTCTATCTATGGCTCGTAGTAAGCCCCCTTCTAAAACATATGAGTCAAGGGGGGACGATGATCATGACTTGTCAAATCAAAGGAGTATTCCGTCTAGACAAGTTGTGTTTCATCAAGAGGCACCAGTTAAGACCTGTTCATATAAATATTTTATCTCCTGCAAGCCCAAAGACTTTACAGGAGAAAATGGGGCCATCGATTGCATGACATGGCTCGATGAGATGGACGCCGTTGTTGACATCAGCGGTTGTGCGGAGCAAGATGTTGTGAAATTTGTTTCACAATCATTTAAAGGAGAAGCGTTGGCATGGTGGAGATCATTGCTCCAAGCCACGGGGAAAGTTCTACTCTACAACTTATCTTGGAGTCAATTTGTTGCTTTAGTCAAGGAAAACTACTGCCCTCAGCATGAAGTAGAAAAGATAGAATCAGACTTCTTGACTTTGGTCATGGAAAATTTGAATTGTCCGGCATATGTGACAAGTTTCAACACTATGTCCCGCCTAGTTCCTTATCTAGTCACCCCTGAACCTAAACGCATAGCGCGTTTCATTGGAGGCCTAGCACCAGAGATAAAAGGGAATGTTAAAGCATCTAGGCCAACCACATATAGGTCCGCGGTGGACTTATCCTTATCTCTCACCTTAGATGCAATCAGAATTAAGTCTGTTAAGGCTTCTAGCGAGAGAAGAAGAGAAAGAGAGGAGGAAAACTCTCATCAAACTAACAAGAAGAAGAAGGGAAGCTCGGAGCGTGGGAAAGATTCTGAGTTTAGGAAGAACTCGAGTCAGTCTGATAACAGACCCAAATGCAATAACTACAAAAAGCAGCATTTTGGAAAATGTACAATAGACCCACGCGCTAAATTGTGTGGAATTTGCAAGACCAAAGGCCACAAAACCTTAGATTGCAAGGGGTTAAAGAACGCCACATGCTACAACTGTAACGAGGAAGGGCACATCAAAACCAACTGCCTAAAGCTTATAAAGAAGACTGAGAGGCCAGGAAAACAAATGCATGAGTCTTCCGGATGAATGCCAGGAAGGATAACTATATAGCAGGTACTTTTCCTTATCAAGCAGTTTATGCAGAAATTTAATTGATACTGACACATGTGATTCAATAATGAACGATCACTGTTGAGAACTGTTGTATCCGTCTTGGTAGGACTTCGGTCATTTTATACGAAGTAGAAATTGGCCGATGACACCTTAGAAAATGCTCCAACAAACCTTAGATGGATATTTTATATCTAAATAGGAATCACTCTTTTCTGATATTCCTATGGCAAGCTTTCAAGCTCCCTAAATTCTTTAATATAATAAAGTCAGATGTGACGTTTTGATCCTCTGTCAGAAAAGTAATGGACTAGGTCCAAATCTTTAATGCCATTGATGGTCTTTTGCGACCTAGGCTAAGTAATATTAATATATTTTAAATAACGTTCATTAAGAATGTTAGTGCTATAATAGCCTGTATAGGTGATTGACCCCATGGTTAGTATATATTAAGGCCATCAGAGTGAAAAATAGCCGTTGTGGATTTCAACTAAGAAATTGTTTTATTGGTATTAGGAACCAATATCGAGTATGGCAAACTCGGGTAAGATAACAGTCAATCGCGCCATTGATGATGCGACACATGCTAATGATGCTGAAATTGTAAACCTTAGAATTTCCAAAGATGTTCTTCAAAATATGATAGACGCAGCCGTTGGAAAAGCTGTGAAGAAGGCTGTGAAAAAGTTAAAGGAGCCCCATGCTGCTCGGTCCAAGTTTTATCTAGGACCACATTTCCTTGCTCTTAAGGAGGATCTCGTTCATGCCTCGGATGCAAAGGATGAACTAAAAAGGAAAAGGGAGGTAGATAACTCCCAGAGTTCTAAGAAAAAGAACAAACAAAAGTCTGACAAGAAACCAGTATGTGAGACCTGCAAGAAGCGCCATCATGGGAAATGCAGGTTCGGACCAAGATCCAAATCACAGCCCAGGGCTTGTGGGATCTGCAAGTCTAAGGGACATAAAACATTGGACTGTAAGGACATGAAGAATGCAGTTTGTTTTGGCTGTAATGAGAAAGGCCACATCAAGACTACGTGCCCTAAATATGTCAAAGGAAATGCGGCGGAGGAAGTAAAGCCAAAAATTGAAAGCGCCTAAAATGCCTAAGCTGGCCCATAAATAATGACATCAGGTACAATTCCTTGTCGTTTTATCAGTAATTAAATGCTAAGAGTTTTATTTTGGTTCGGATACCAGTAAATCCTTCGTAAACTATAAGTATATCAAATTTTTAAAACTCTTCATAAGGACTATATATATATATATATATATATATATATATTAAGTGTAAGGTAAAACTTACAAGTAGAAAATTTACCAGGACTATTTTTCCGTTCCTGTAAGAAATCGATAAGTCGCAAAAATGGTAGAACCGGCCGTCCCCGGAATCGAATCTGGGTCTAGGTCGCACCCTTTCGCGCGCATAGCCAACCGAGCTAGGCGCCTAGTTTGTGAAAACTTCCATTTCGATTAAATATAAGCACTTGTATAATAATAAACCTTCATAAACCATAAGCCTAGTAAACTTTTATATTAGCCACAAGGTATAAATTACCAAGGAAACCTTAGTAACCGATTCTTCTAGTATCAGCAAGGGGATCCTTCCGAAAGATCTAAGAGTACTCTTTCTTCGCATAGAATACGACAACATATGTTATTTTAATTATATTTTTTTTTTCTTCTCTTTTTTTTCTTCTCATTGTTTTATATCGCCTGCGAATGCCAAACTATGTTTGATAAAAGTGCCATATGAGGATTGGCGTATTTTAGTGTGTCCCATGGATTACTTCCATGCCTGATCAGTATGGAGGTTTAATACATGGAACCCCTAAGATATCCCAATGATCGTATTGTACTAGAGTTGACTAGTAGTATTCGAAGAAGATATCCAGAATAGAGTTATCCCAATAAATATTCCCTGATAATGGAATATGAGGACTCATAACATAATTGTGTCACTTAATTGACACGAGCAATGATGGGTGAACTGGAGTCTGAGATATGGAAATCTCTGTAACCTCCTCGTATCGTGACGATCTTCTCCTAAGATTTCCTTGTTTACCCTAAGAGGCAGGTAGAATTAAGATTTATATCCCATTTAAGGCCGTATTATTATGAACTCTCCAAGACGGCTGGTACCATCACTGGATGAATCGAACCCTGATTTACTAAGTTTTAAGATAGAGGATTCATATAGCCTAACTCGATATCCTGATATTTGATTCGGTTAAGTAAGAAAGACGGTTCATTTGCTTATACATTTGATTACCGCAACCCTAATTAGGCAACAATTAAGAAATTCTATCAGCTGCCCAGGATCGTCGATTTTTTTGACTAACTGAAGGGATTAGCTATTTCCTTAAAATTAGATTTAAGCAGTGGTTCGAATAACCACCTCACCTTATGATAAGATTTTCGATAAAAGTGGATATAAGTGTCAAGGCTGCTCCTTGGGAGACCTTGTATAGATAAGATATTAAACATCTATTGCCAGACAGAAAATTGGTAAGTCCAATTATCAGGATCTAAAAGTTGCCTTGGAAACAACGAATAAGATCGAGCAAATCCATAGCCATCTATAAGTTGCCAGTATTCGGCAGAGAATCAAGGATTCATGGAAATAGCAAACCTCCTAAGTTCTTGTTAAGAAATAAGGTTCAACAATAGATATCACCCTGGAAAGGTGTGCCAATCTGTTAATTGTCAGGCTAGTAAGCTCTGAATATATAAAACCATTCGAAGTAATCGAATATATAAAGATCAAATAACTTATGAGCTAAAACCTATTTAAGGAGCTTGGTGGAGCTCGCAATGTATTACACCCTAAGGATGAAGGGATATGTTTCGCTAATAAGTCAAGAAGCACTATCACATAACGGTTGGAAGACTTGTGATATAATGATAAACCCATATCGAATGCGGAGCCAAGGCGCAAAGATTTTCACGTCAAAGTAGGTGGAAAAGTGTTACTTAAGGTATCGCCCTGGAAGGAGGTGATGCGATTTGGTAAGAAAGGCAAGCTAAGCCCGAGATACAAAGGACCTTTCGAGATTTGTCGAACGTGTCGGGTCAGTCGCTTATAAGTTGAACTTGCCTGAAGAACTTAGCGCTATTCATAATGTGTTCCACATCTGTAATTTGAAGAAGTGTTTCGCTGACGAATCACTGGATATACCGCACACAGATAAGCACATAGATGAGAGTTTGAAGTTCGTGGAAAAACCTTTGTCGATTGAGGATCGACAGGTGAAGAAGCTTCGAAGGAAGCACGTGCCTATTGTTAAGGTCAAATGGGATGCCCGTAGAGGTCCCGAATACACGTGGGAAGTGGAATCCACGATGAAAGAGAAATATCCTCATTTGTTTCAGTAAATCTCGAGGTCGAGATTTCTTTTAAGGGGGTGAGGATGTAACACCTCGAAAATTTACGTCCAATGATGTATTGACACGTGTCATAGACTTTGCATATGCAAAAACAAACTTTAGAGGGACTAAAGTTGACAAACGGTGGAAACTATGGAACGTAAGGGTCCAAAGTGTCAACAATGGATAATAAGACTCTATAATAACCCTACATAATTTTTATAACCTTAAACGGATGGATCATGGATCATACGAAGCGGAAATTGCACAAAAGTGAGGAATTACAAACTATAGGGGCTAAAAGTGTCAACATGTTGAATTTATACCTCTGAGTGAACTTTTGGCAGACCCGAAGCTTTGTGATGCTAAAATATACTCACTAGAATATGTGGTAAAAATTTCATGAAGTTTCGTTATCGTATGAGAAAGTTATGGCCAAAACCGTACTTGAGGGGTTAAAAGCGTCAACGTCGAATTTCATGGCTTTTCGGGTGAGCGCAAAGTTATCCGAGGACATTACCATGTTGGTAAATGTCCCAAGGTACTTAAAAACCAGATTTGAGGGTTTACGAGTCAAAATAAATAGCCGAAACCTCGCGTGCAAAGACAGGGACCAAAGCTGCCATTTTTAATCCAAGTTTGGCAGCCCAGGTGCAGCTTTTTGCGAATCAGGGGCTGTTTAGTCCATTTTTTTTGTGGGAAACAGCTGGGATCACCTCCTAAATGCACCAATGGATGGACATGCAAGTATAGGCACCTGTAGACTCCTTACAACATCTGATTTCCTTTATAAATCAGCTCATTTCTCCATTTTTGAGGCACTTGTGATTGTAAACAAGAACACCCAACTATCAAAACTTCACAAGGTTTTTCCAGGAGTAATCTGATCGTCAAGGCAGCCTCCTAGTGTTATCTAAGCTTCATTAGGACCTTTGTAAGCCTTCATATCACTCTCTAATCCATTCTAGCATAGATTATTAGTTAAGAGTCAAACCGTTGTTCATAAAGTTTGACTTTTCGATTAAACGAAATTGGCTCTGTCATTTCTCAAATTGAAACCACTTATAAGTTGGTATTTATGTGGGGAACAAACCCTCAAAAGGGTATTCTCTGATTCCCACTCTAAGCATGCTATTTGTCGAGTCAAAGATGTTCTTAAAAAGTCAACAGAAATCGTTTTTGTGAAATATAGCATAAATGGTAATGTAGATGACATGCAATCAGTTTGATCATCAAAAATAACTTATAATAAATATAAGAATGTGTTTTATCATAATCAACTCGACAATCTTTAGTATAAACTCGGATCGGAACCGAAAGTCTTATAAAACGACTTTTTCGTAGACTATCGATTCGGATCCGTGCATGCATGTTTGAGATCTGTATTAGAGTGTATTTTTGACCATTTTTATTTATGTATAACTTTCTGGAATTTTTACATCTTGAGTCTATGCTTAACCGATTCATATGCGTGTTTCCGATTATGCTTAAAAGTTGACTATTTTGCCCTTTTTGATATAAAACGTGATTTTTGGAAAAGTAAAAGAGTAGAAATCTTTATTATTAATTTATAAACTTGCACCGAAAATTTGAGATCAGTTGGTGGTCCAGATTTTGAGTTATGGCCGATAGCGTAAAACTATATCTTTATGTTAAATAAACGGCGCATTTAGCGTATAACCTATTTCAGGCCACTTTTCGATATAAAACTTTTTACCCACTGATGTTATATAATATTCTGGGATTTTTGAAGATTTTTATTTAATTTTTGGCTGATCGGATCATACGTCGCTAAGTCGATTCGGTTAATGCCGGTTTTGACCGTTTAAGCCATAAAATGAGTTTTATACATTCTTTTGACCCCAAACCTTTTTCTACTGATTTTATTTGTTAAATAAATTATTTTGGGCATTCTGGAATATAAAAATCTCAGCTTTCTTTTAAAAACCCGGAAACGGCTCTAAATCGCATTTTTAGCGTTTTTAGCGCATTGTAAGCGTTATACTCATATTAAACATATAAGACTCATACCTACTGATGTATTTAGCATATTTTCATATAATAACAGTAAGTATAAGATTTTGAACTCAGATTTCCAGTTTTGTCGTTTTTAGCCCTTGTAAAATTACTAAAATACCCCTACGGTGCATAGTTTGATTTTAAATGATAAGTTTTGTCTACGGGTCATACCCTACTGTTATAATATGGCAAATTAAGTATATTTACTGTATAAATCAGACCTGTAACTCAGATTACCAAATTGACTCTTTCATAATCTTTTAAATGACCAAAATGCCCTTATGAGGCGTAAATTGAGTTTAAATACATTCGGGGCATAATAGGACATAACTTGCTGATATTATATCATATTTAAAGCATATTATCTCAGGGAACTTGCATATGACTCTTTTGGTTACCCGTAACGCCCTTTTTGCGTTCGGTTCGGTTTACGTAACTAGTTTGCGTAAATTGACCGAAACGGGTCAAACGTTATCATTTTTATCTCAAAATCCAGAATGTATTTAGTATACCCACATTATACAAGTATTCAAACTTGTCGGGTCTAAATCACATTCTATCCGGTCTTTCGCTTAATCATGCGTCTTAACCGTATATTTCTTTAAGACTAACCGGTCTAAGCTTAAGCTTAATTAAAGACCCGTTAGCAGTCTAATTGGTTATTTATACCATCGTTCCAGACTAGAGCTTTCCGGTAAATTGTACCTACGCTTACTTAGGAATACGGCTGAGTTATTATTCTTGCTATTTAAGACAGGAGCTAGCTCAGGTAAATACTTTTAACTTATTTTCCCTTATACGGGCTTGGGATACGGTATTATAAAAATACCGCTTGGTCGGGTGTAGAAACTGAGATGATTAAATTGCATAATCCCGTTTTAATCTGTGTTGATTGATAACAAATAACATTGGGGGTTAATGACCGTGTCCTAGATATCCTTGGCTCATTTTAAAAAGTGAATGACCACGATGTAAGCACAAGGTGTAGGCAAAACACCTCCTGTTGCATATGTATAACGTATACTCACTCGTGAGAGTATCTTCTTGTGAGATTATATTTGTGGTGTGTCGATTAATCTTGCCCGACTTGTATTGTATAATCACCGGCCCTAAATGTTGGACAACCATGTAAATCGAATACAAGATTTTTATTAATAAAATTGTCCCAAGTATAAAGATTAATTTGCCTCTGTGCATTTTAATCAATGTGTCAAGATGTTTTGTGCCGTTTGCACACGAATCACTTTTCAAACTCTTTTTCCAAAATGAGTCAGTTAATTGTATTTACCAGTGTAAACTGACGTATTTTCCAAAAGGTTGAGTGGCAGGTACTATGCGTAATTGGCTGGGAGCCCGGGGCGTCACTAGGGAATCTTGCAAGTTCTAGATGCCTAAAGCCTATTGAACAGTTTTCTTTTATTGATCCGCCTGTGGATCCTTTACCTTCCGTTGTAATACTTTGACATTACTTATATTCGGAATGTAATATATTTATCTTTTGCTTCCGCTGTGCATTTATATATTGTGTTGTTTGTCTATGATGATGCCAACTACGTCACTATACTCCCCACCGGGCCCACCGGTGACACGTGGAAAATTGGGGTGTGACAAAGGGCATGACTGTAAACTCATAATGACCATACCTAGTTCTAAAAGCAGTTTTAGGTATGTCTTCTTCTTGCACTTTCAATTGATGGTATCCAGATCTTAAATCTATCTTTGAGAAATACCTAGCTCCTTGAAGTTGATCAAAAAGATCATCAATCCTAGGTAATGGGTATCGATTCTTAATCGTAACTTTATTCAATTCTCTATAATCGATACACATTCTCATCGATCCATCTTTCTTTTTCACAAACAACACTGGTGCACCCCAAGGGGATGAACTAGGTTGTATGAATCCTTTGCTTAATAATTCATCTAATTGCTTTTTCAATTCTAACATTTCGGTAGGTGCTAATCTATATGGTGCTTTAGCTATTGGTGCAGTACCTGGAATTAAATGGATTCTAAACTCTACTTCTCTATCAGGTGGTAATCCAGGTAATTCTTCTGGAAAAACGTCTGGGTATTCTGAGACTATTGGAATATCCTGAAGTTCCTTATCTTTAGTGTTAATGATTACTGAAATCATATACACCATTTCCTGCTTTCTCGAATAGCTTGCCAATTTCATTACTGAGATAAATTTCAGTGGCTTTCGAGATTTATTTCCAGTAATTATAATTACCTTTCCTGAAGGGGTTTGAATTTCTACTGCATTTTTATCACATAGGATTCGTGCATGGTTGGCTATTAACCAATCCATTCCTAACACTACATCGAATCTGGCTAAATTCATTGGTAACAGATTTGCAGAAAATTTATGGCCTAATAGTTCTATTTTTCCTTCTTGCCAGACTTTATTTATTTTCACAGAATTTCCTTCTGCGGTTTCTACTGTGAAGATTTGCCTAAGAGTGGTTAAAGGTAACCTAAGAGCTTGACAAAATGAAGTATTTATAAAACTTTGGTTCGCACCAGAGTCAAATAATACTTTGGCAAACACATCATGTACTAGGAACGTACCAGCTATCACATCCGGAATGAGTTCGGCTTCTTGAGTGGTTAGCTGGAATGCACGCGCATTTCTCTTGGTTGCTCCTTCAGCTGGTTTGGCTTGGTTGGCTACAGGTTTAGCTAATTTAGGACATTCAAATTGGAAATGTCCCCTTTCTCTGCAATTATAACAAATTCTTGTTTTCTTCCTGCAGTCTTCTTCCCGGTGACCTTTTGTCTTGCAAAAATTGCAAACCATGTTACATTGTCCATAATGCTTCTTTTTGCAAATTTTGCAGAAAGGAGATGATGAAGATTGCACCGTTCCTCTTTTCTTGGTATTACCCACACGAAATCCTTGGGTAATCTTTTGAGCTAATTCTTTCTTGCGATCTTCCTCTCTTGTGCGTACCAACTCATCTGTTAGGGTATTAGCTAATTCTACCGCATCGTCAATAGTACGAGGTCTCGCAGCTTTAACGATGTTTCGGATTTCACTAATTAACCCCCAGATGTAACGAGAAATAAATACCGGTTCTGGCGAAGCCAGTGTTGGCACTACCCTTGCGTATTCAAAGAATGTCGAAGTATAGCCCCGGCAATCTACTCCTGTCATACGGTGACTTAGGAATTTGTTTGCCATTTGATCTTTTTCATATTCGGGACAGAATTTTCTTTCTACAAGACTCTTAAATTCTTCCCAACTCATGACATAGGCTATCCTTCTTCCTTTTGCCTGGAGGACCGTGTTCCACCATTCTAGCGCTTCTTCTTTGAATAGATTTGATGCATACATCACCTGATCCTCTTTAGCACATTTGCTTATTGCAATTACTGCTTCGGTTTTCTCTAACCAACGCAGTGTTGCAGTTGCCCCTTCGTTACCTGCAAATTCAGTGGGTTTGCAAGCAAGAAACTCTTTGTAAGTGCAACCAGGCGTTGCAGCTTTCATTCTCTTAGGGAGTGGGGCCTGTTGCGGATCATGATTGTCATGATTGCCGCCTCCATTTATGTTGTTACTGCCGTTATCTTCTGGAATACGTTTACTAGGAATTAATTGTGGTTCGGCAGGTTTCTGAACAGCAACCACAATTTCTGGAATAGCATGGGCTATTCCTTGGGCGATAAAGTGCTCGATATCTTGTCGAGTTATATATTGATCTTCCTGTTCTTGCTCAGATTGATTTACTTCATTAATTGGTTCATTGTTAGCGTTTTCCATCTGCTAATTGGTAGGAATTATTAGTGTCTAACTTATTAATAACAAAATTCACACAGATGAACACATAAATTATCACAATATACAAGTATAACCAAAATTGTCGATTTCTCGACTTTCATTTTGTTATTGTATATTGTATATGAATCCGTACACACCGTATCTTACATGGTTTTATTGCCCATTTTACAAAGTTTTAGGTTACTATGTACACTAGTATACAATACGGATCCCTGACTTTTTCGTTGGTTTGACTGACAGTCCTAATAACGATGCTCCCTCTCGTCGTACTTCCAAGTTAGATGCTCTCCCATTTCTCTGATCCTATTACCCGTACCTATCAGTTCTTCACCGAACTGACGGAGTTCAGCTAGGTTTTCATTACTCATGGGAGGATTCGGGATTGGTTCGGGATCGAATTGTGGAAGGAAACTATAAGGACTATTGACTATGTTTTGGAATTGCCAGTCGTTTGTCCACCATTCCTCCAGTTCACCTAGTGGTTGGGTGTGGATTAAAGGTTCAGGAATAGCTGGTGCTACGTTTAAGGGAAATTGGACTGTAGCCGAGTAAGGGTACAAATTAGTGCGGATTGGACTTATGACTTCACAGTTTCCTAATAGACGGTCTATTTCGTCTTGGAACGTGATTTCTTCTGGTTGTTTAGAGCTTTCGCCAATTTCTATTCCCTTTTGTTTAAGATCTATTCCTATTTCTTTTTCTGGTGGTTTCGAACTTTCTCCAGTTTATATTTCTTTTCCTTTGCTCACGATCACCGGATTTTCTATTTTAGGGAGTCTCCTAGTGGCTGGTTTCCTACGACGTACTTTCCTCCACCCTACGTATCTTCTCTTCTTTTTAGGTTTGGCTTTTTCCAGCGGTGGAGCTTGGAATTCCACAGGTTCTTCTATGTCAGCAACATAACCAGTAAAGTCGTAAGAGACTTCGATAGGCACTGGATATAAGTTGAGATTCTGAAATGCTTCCGATATCTCACTCATGCTGCATAGTATATATGCAAAATACAAAAATGCAATGTTAAAACTTTGGAACAAAGTTTAACAAACAAACACTGAAGTTTTATTGCATTTTAATTTATACAAAGGACAACAGAAATAAACACACTAGGATTTTATTTATTTACTAGATAGTGTTTTTTTTTCTTACTAGCCCCAACTTATCAGATATTTAGAGATTTTGCATTTTTTGCTACAGTAGCTAGCATATAAAGATTTGCCCATTTCCCGTCTAGTTTATCTTCCCAAGGTGCACTATTACCCAATTCTTGGACTTCTGGGTTAAACCTAACTCTCTTGGTTCGGGGTTTCTTTTTCTCCTGACTCTTTTTAAGTATCAAATCCCTTTTCTCTGGGGAAAGAGGATTCTCGTAGTTTGACTTGCGGACAAAGATTCCTTCTTCTAAGTTTAATGGGTTTTTAGAAGAAGATGCAACGTCTAGTTTGTGGTAGATGGCAGACAGCTTTTGTTTACCCATACTGTAACTAACAAATAATCAGTTAATAAAACAGATAATCACAGAATAACAACTAGTAGAATTAAGTATTTTGTCAAATACTTAATTTAGTATTAGGCTTAATCAGCGGCTCGATCAGTGGCTCAATAGTTATTAATTCTTAGCTCTGATACCACCTTAATTCTGTCACGGCCCCCGACCTGGTTTGACCCGTTCCAGGAGCCGCGGGACAGAATTTCCGTGGTATCGGATTTATGCGACAACGGAAGTCTTTTATTTACAGGATCTTTTCACCGGAAAATGCTCGTTTAATATATTACACAAAGTTTTAAGGGATAAATCCCATAATTTACAATAAGTTGATTTCACACAGAAATCTTTATTTTTCAAAACACGTTTTATTGGTTTATTTACACTGAGCCACTTCTTGAGCTTGATAGTGCTTTACTGCACTTTTCCTGGATCACACAGATCACCTGAAACATGTTTGAAAAAGGTTTTTTCAGCGGGGAAATACTGAGTGAATCATTCCATTTTCTAAAACGACCCGTTAGTTATAAATTCACAGTATTAAGAGCGATTACAATGTTTCTATCAACCAATTATCAAGAATGGGTATTTGTCACTCGACCGGATCTGTGACTGTGGTCATACCACTATTGGGTCCCGTCGCCCCAATAGTGACGAGTATCAGGCTCACTCACCTAGAGTGATAAAAATAGTAATGTGCACAATACCCCACATACCAGCTGTAATTTGGTGATTACAAAGACTTAATCCCTGTAATTATAACCTTTAAAAATAATTTGGAGTTTTGTAATACTTACTCACAAACTGTGAGAAAACAGTTTAAAAAGAAGAATGACTCACATTGCAGATTAACGAGCAAATAGATAAGCCTACTGATTAGCCTTGATTACACCTAGTTTAACACAATGCACACACAGGCAGGTTAGTAACTAATACAACATTTACGTCAATTCACGAGATTAAACCCTCACAACGATTAATCAGTGCAATACTCGATAATTCAATCAGATTCACAACGAATAACAGAGCATAGTCCGAATTCGAACAGCACTCTAATATTCAAGTCGAAATCACGACGAATAATCAAAGTACAAGCTCGATTGAGCAGCACCCGGACTATCGTTGGATAGTTATAATCGATCGGACGTTGAATCGTAATAGCGATCGAGTTATTACCCTGATTGCGGCAGCGTTTCGTGATCGTGTGTGTGTGTTGTGAACTGATCGGAGTATAACTGAACGTCCACAGAGGATTTGTGAAACGTTTTAATATCACAGTTTGCATGCCAAGGTCGGCTATTTATAGCTGGAATTTTGATTCCCTTACGGACCGTATGCCTTACCCCTTACGGTCCGTAAGGCTGACCGGTATGCTTACGGTCCGTATGGCTATCCTTTTACGGTCCGTAAAGCTTGCGACCTACTTCCTAGCCTAGCTGAGTTCGGTTATAGCTTAGGTGACTCAAAAATCCAACCAATCAGATCATAGCAACGGTTTAATTAGGATAATTATCAATTAGGGTTTGCCCCCCTCGAGTTTTAGGGGCCCTGATCCGGATTCCAATTATTCCGGAAATTTCAGGGTTTATGCCAAATTACTTGGGTGTCTTAATTAGGGTTTTCTTATAGGATAATTATTATCCTAATTACCGGTTTTAGTGACAGTTGTTACATCAGGTTTCCATCATATGAACTTCATTTTTCAAGGGCTTCAGTCCCATTCCACAACTTGATCTCTAATAAACCCTCAGGTTGTTGGATCCATAACATTAGCAAATAACTTTGCGTATTTGAGATCAGTTGTCATGATGTGTTCTTAACTCATAAGTTAATTTTGCCTATTGTCAACTTCTAAGACTATAACCTCAGTGGCCATCTGAATCTGGTTATAACATATGTCTTCGTAAGATACGTGTATCATTTAAGGCAAACACATCTCCATTATGCACTACGACCTTTGTGTCCTCCACTCAGTCGTCTATTTGCAATGTTAGATTGGATTACAAAATCCTTATTGCTATAAACAAATGCAAGACACCCCCCACATTTAAGTGTTATTGGATAACATTTAGATGTGTTGATGAGAACCATATCTACATACCCTTATAGGGTTGTTTCTTAAATGGTTCCTCCCCCACATTTCTTGCCATTTGATAAACATTTCCGTAACACCACTTATGGCGACATTTATACACATATGATTGAACAAGACCAACCTTATTGTATCAGTGAATTCAACTCATATTGCATTAGCTTACACAAGCTTCCGAGCTGACCAAAGCAACACATGCCATTGTCATAAGTTTGTCACCAACTTAGAATAATTCTAATTTAACATCTAGAATAAGCTTAGACAATGAGTTCTCCTCATTAGCTTTTCGAACAAACTTTTAAAAGTTACATGTCATTTCCTTATAATGAATGAAAATTCTCTCTCAACTTTGTCCATACACAAATTCTTTTTGTGTTCATACACATTTGAATGTTTAGAGTTAATTAGTCTCCGTCAAGACCCATAATTAACCGAGTACTAGTCTAGCATGCTTTAGACTACAATACTTTAGCATGTGAACAGAAGATGCATCATTCTGATTCTTCACAGCCCTAAGGATATCATAATATCACTTTGCAACATTCATCCCTTGTTAAGACAAAATAATGAGACTTATTCATAATCCTAAAACATCAATATTTAGGAAGGTCTCACAAATTATTGTATATAGCACAAAGCTAAATTTCATCATTCATTTAAGGAACATAACTTGATTACCTTTGATCTCCAACAATCTACCATTGACTCATAAGTACTTAAACATAAGTCTTAATCCAAATCACTTGGTGAACACATTCATCACCAACAAGATGAATGTTTCTTGTCTACAATCACTATTATGTGTGAGATAGAGTTAACTAGATCGACACTCAACAACATGACATTCATAATTTTGCCATAAGTGATTTGCACACATCTATTGTTATTCATTAGGAGATATGTATATTTAGGATGCTCTCCCAAATGAATGTAAAATCTCCATATAGATCTAACAATAATCAAGTGGTAGACGCATCTACTTATGAATCTCGCAAGATTTATTAAAGGTATACAATAACATATAGTACTTTTACTTTCATATGTTAGAATTCACACTTGGAATTTTTTTTTTCAATGACTTCTAATGAAGTATGTCACATGAATGTCGTTAGTGTATTTCATCTCAATACACTCACTACGTTCTTTCATTACTCATTCATGATTTGGTTATACATTTGATGTTTCATCTTTGACTTTTAGTCAATGTAACAACTCTCAAGTTGTTTATGTCCACGTATTTTCATGTACTATCCGTTTAAAACCATATTCTTTTAAACAATGTATAACCGACGCTATAATTATTTTCCACAAAAATAATTTATACGTCACAACCATTAGTGATTTATTTCTTTGTAAAACATTGCATGTGTTATCCGAAGATATTGAACACATAACAATAAATACATTGGAAACTAAATAATAAGTGACAATCACTTTTGAAATTTAAACGAAAGCATAGACAATATGTAGACATCAAATAGCAAAGTGCTTTTATCTTCAACACTTTATAATCTGACCGAAATCTTCTCAACAATATCGTCCCATGGCATGTCTTGAGGTACTCCCTCAATAAGACTCCATGCACTTGTAAGTACAAGTTCCCCATTTCGTGTTTAAACTTTAAACTTGGACAATTATGCTCAAAACAACACCAAGTTGTTACAAATACTACATTTAAGTAGTAAACTTGAACAATTAAATTTGTTCACAATAATACCAAGTTGTTTTTCACCAAATAACATTTTCTAACACGCATGTTAGAAAAAAAAAACGTTATAACAAGCACATTATAGAATCGAACGTTTACATAAAACGTTTTCCAAAGATATAGTCTATAAAATAAACCATTTCTCATCATCTTTAATGCTCACATAGGCAATTAAATGTTTACATAAAACATTTCTGTTCATTATGAACAATCTCTAACCTCGTATTCGTGATACACATTTTCTAACACACGTGTTAGAAAATTTAAGTCACTTTATATATACGAAACATGACCAAATTAGAGAATTAAATGTCATCATTAAAACTCATCAAATGTCATCATTAAAACTCTATTCAAGAGTTTCACCATATTAGAGATTTTATTAGATATAAACTCTAATAAAAACTAATAAATTGACATAAAAACTCTACTAAAAGTCTCACTTTATTAAAGATTTTATTAGAGAAATAAACTCTAATAAAAACTAATAAATTGACATGAAACTCTCCTTAAGAATTTATCTTCCATAGTAAATGATTTTAATTTCATTAAATTCATATAAATACCACACCATCACTTTATGGTGATTTAATTCCTTGAAGCCAATCAAACATCAACTTCAATGTATGATATTTTATTTCTAAATCATACAAAGCATTAAAACAATGCTACAACAAATTGCTTATATAAAATGTCAACATAAAACATTTCAAAGCATTTGTATTTTAACCATTTTTAACAATCATGTTAAAATGAAAGAAATTCTAACGCGCACGTTAGAAATATTAACATTTCCACAAAATGTTAATTCGACTTGCTAAAAACACATATATTGTTCAAATAAATAAGTCATTTCTAATACACACGTTAGAAACTGAACAATTAAAAAATTGCTTCCAAACTAACGCGTTTCATGAACGTTTCTAACACATATGTTAGAAGACAAATGATTACAAAAATCATTATAAGACTTATTTGTTCATATCAATCCATGGGTGGATGAAGAGTCTACTTTAAATAGAGACTTAATTAGAGACATAGAACTCTAATCAAGTAACATAAAAACTCTTATTTAAAGACATAAAAGACTCTACGTAAGAGAATTTAACGTTTACAAAAAAACGTATGTTTACACCAATAATTCCGGTCTAACACACATGTTAGAAAATTTAACGTTTACAAAAAACGTATGGTTTACACTAATAAACCCGATCTAACACAAAAGTTAGAAAAATTAACGATTCCCAAAATCGTTTCAAAAACCAAACGGTTGAACCAAAACTATTCGTTTTGTACCACGGTATAGGATTTAAGATTGTATCTCAATCTCAAGAAATCCAAACACAACAAGTTGTACCACATACATATTTCCCAAAAGAAAATATTTATAAGATCATAGCCTCTAAAAAATATATTTTTTTTATTCTATTATAAATCCTTTCGTAAACCCAAAATCCTTATCAATAAGGTTTTTAAGATTGTACCAACAATCTCACGAAATCTGTTTTAAGTTTGTAGGAAATGGGTCACGTTTCTATTAATAAAACTAATAAAAATTGAAGATACTCTCTTTAAACATTTGGGAAATTGTAGCACATGAACCGTGTACAAATTCAAACGAAAATAAATATGAACTAAAACAATCGATTCAAACCAATATCTTCAAAAGATAAAGTCTTCAACTTGATCTTTAACCGCGTCTATTTGTATTGTTCGTTGTGTTTTCAGTCCGTTGTGTAGGATTCAACGAGGTCTTGAACCATGTCTTCATGTACAATAATTTCCTACAAAAAGAACAAAAAAATGTTGACGAATTTGGTTGAGACACGTGTTCAAACACGCTTCACTTAAAACAGATTTCGCGCCTCTACTAAATATGACACGTCTGTCTCCCAGGGTACAACAACCGAAGCAGTCTGTACTGCCGGAGATGGCTCACGGGCCCAAGGTTACATCCGGTAATTGTGGTGTTAGAACTTGTGGAAAATTATGATACGAAGGTGATGAAATCGTATAGAGAAAACATATTTCTCTAAGTACCCATCACATGGGTCTCCAAGTATGTCTTCTTTCCAAGAACTCTCCATATAATCATGTATATTTCTTGTATCCCTTCTCTTGTATTTTTCTATCATTTTTCTCTATCTCAAAATAAGGCACATAGCCTACTATTTTTACAAGAGATGTTGGTTATGAAAAGTTTTTCTTAAATGGTGATTTATTAGAGACATAAAACTCTAGTAAAGTTTCACTTAATTAGGTATTTAATTAGAGAAATAAAAACTCTAATAAAAGCTAATCAAGTGACATAAAAACTCTACTCAAGAGTTTGTCACCATGAAGAGTCCCATTAATTATCACTAAATTAATTTCCATTCACATTATTCTAATTTTCCAACAACATGTATATTACATAGCCTAATGTTTTTTTTAATAAAAAATACGTTGTGCAACATTATGTTTCACAAGGTGTTATACAAGGACTTTCACGGTTTTCTCAACTAATTATGGGCTCTACCACTAATCCTTCTCTATAATTCTATCATTTCTTACCGCTATTTTCTTAATGTTTCCACTAGAGGGTTTGAAAAAATCTCCTTACCACCATCTCCATCTTGACTCTAGACAAACCCTTCACCCACCAAACTCCTATAGCTGCCACCGCCATTGCATCGTGGTCTCGCAAAACGAAAACCCCACTTCGTCATCCCCCCCCCCCCCCCGCGCCTCTGTACTCTTCCTCTCAAAACGAAAAATCCCCTGGCACAGATCAAGACCGCTTGTTGACGAAGATGGTGGTGTGTTTGGCGGTAAAGGGTTGAGTTTGTGTTTAATGAGTCTCATGTGTGCATCAACAAGTTGTAAATTAAGCCTACGTGTGCGACAACTTGTAAAAAATTGAAGAGTGACTTTACCTCATATCATGAAGTTGCAAATTAATATATAGATACATGTTAATATAAGTTGTAATTTAGAATGGAAAACTTAATAAAATGTAATTTTTTTTGTAATTCAAAATATGTATTTTGTTTTTTAAAGAAAGATAAAAAAACCCAAGTATTTTAGTCTTTGCCCCACTAAGGATACCTACAAAAGTGATCGATTTTATATCTAAAAAGAGCATATTTCGGTTGATTCTTGAGAAATGGATTCCACCTAAACCAACTAGTTAAGATTCTTATGTGGAAATCTTTTTTTTTTCCAATATAAAATCATTATAAATACCCACGCGTTAATCAATCACTTTGGCACTTCCTAAACTAATTTAACTATAGTAATACTAGTGATAATATTCATAATAAGGATTATATAATGATAAATATTACAAAGCATATTTATATGTTTGAAACGAGCAAAGTACTATAAAGTTTAATACTGTAACTCACTTAATAAAAATGATTTAATAGTTAAATATATATTTTGTTAAATGTGGTATGTTAACTTTAGTCAACTAAAAATATATTCCAAGCAACTTGTTATATCGCTATGCGGGCTTTTTGGAGTCGATTCAACTTTTATTGATTTGTAATAGGAGCTCAAGAAGGGACTACAGTCGAAAAAAACTAAATGAGTCTCCGATCCTAGAAGGCTGGATGGTGTGCATAGGCGCTGGTAATATAAAAGAAAATTTTGTAGTTAAAATTTGTATTCATGGGGATGCATCGGCGCTGGTAACATAAAAGAAAAAATTTGTATTGGTGTATGTCTTTGAAGATGTTCGGTGCACTATCTTGTAAACTATGTAAATAACATATAAAAATCGAGTATCACATACTATATAGCATATAAGAAATGTACACGTATTACGTTACACCGGTATTAAATTTGTGGGTCTACCTCTTATTGGTGTTGTTATTACTTTGAGGTTTCTTGATTTGGGTGCTTTTTTAATAAACTTTGTAGTTTAAAAAAATAAGTTATGTACTTGATCAGCTTAAATGATATATTTAAGTCCATAAGTATTAAAATATAAAGTGAAAAACGTACTGAAAATATTGTGTCAGTTAATAAGATAAATACTAATGTAAATGATGGGTGAGTTTCCTGTAAAAATGATCTTTTTTTCGTGAGAAGTGTGAAAATACGTAGAAATTGACATGTAGGCATCATGTTTTGAACTTAGCCATGATGTTTTGGGTTGTTTTGGTAAGAAAAAAAACCAAACATAATAATTTAAAACACAATGCAATGTATTATGGGCATGAATTTTAAAAACAACAAAAACACACTGCTTAATACTTAAAACACAACCAACTGGGGTAGCCCAGTTGGCCACCGACACCCACCTCTTCCCAGAGGTACCGGGTTCGAGTCTTGGGAGTGGCATATGTCGCCCAGGGTAAGAACTCGGCAAGGGGAATTCACCGCGGAGCTAGCTTGGTCGGGTAGCGGCTCCCGGAGTGGGATCACTCCGGCGGTTGGGAGGACCGTGCACTAACCCCCCCCCCCTAATACTTAAAACACACTACTTAACTTTCTTGGCATAGTGTTTTAATTTTTAAGCCTATAATTCATTGCATTGTGTCTTAAATTGTTATGTTTGGTGTTTTTCTTGCCAAAACAACCCACAACATTATGCACAAATCCAAAACATGATGTCTACATGTAGGGCTAAACGAACCAAACGAACACGAACAAGGCCTTGTTCGTGTTCGTTCGTTAAGGAAATAAATGTGTTCACGAACGGTTCATGAACACTTACCGAACGAGATTTTATGTTCGTGTTCGTTCATTAAGGAAATGAGTGTGTTCGCGAACAGTTCATGAACACAAACGAACACAAATAAATTTGGCGAACGGGACAAAGGATAAAGATAGATGGCCCAGAGAGTAGCACTCGAACTTGAATCCCTCATTGTGGAACGGAGGTCGTTCGTATTCGACGATGTAAGAAATGAAAGAGAAATGGTGTATAAACAAGGGGAAAGTGGGTTTCCTAGTTTAATTGTTATGCTAATAAAATAAATAAAAGTTTAATAATATAAAAAGTACAAATAAAATATAAGAAATTACAATGATCTTCAGTTAAAACACAAACATACGAACATAAACGAACGCAAATCAACGAATATTCACGAACATGTTCACGAACACGTTCACGAACACCTTACCGAACGTTCATGAACACAATCGAATGAACGAGACTTCTGTTCATCTTCGTTCATTTAACTAATCGAACGACATTTCTTGTTCATGTTCGTTCGTTTATTACACGAACGAACATAGACGAACTTCCCGCCGAACGGTTCATGAACTGTTCGCTGAACGTTCGGTTCGTTTACAGCCCTATCTACATGTCAATTCTTATGTATTCTCACACTTCTTACGAAAGTGTCCTTTTTACATGATCCTAACCATTATATTATCTAATAGATATGTAAATTTGATGAGAAATAAAAATAACTAGTTGATCATCCGCATACCCGATTCTTTAAAATTAGTTTGATTAATATATTATTTTAGTTTTGTGTACAAATTATGTACCGTAATACGTTATTGTAAATTATAGTATTAGTTAGTTTGCTTAGGTTTGTACCTAGTTTAGCCAACAGTGCCCACCTAAACAGCATACGAATAGACTAGGTTCCACTACTACCGGTTATTAGAATTTGTTCTAATACATCTTAAATGACACAAATACCCGGTCATATTCGACCATCTCAACTCAATAAGACAATAACATATGTCACACTTCATCTCTTCACAAAATATGTTCTTGCGTGTGAAATATGAGACCATCCACCACTTACATAACGCCATTTTTTTTCTTCATATTTCACCTAACACATTGTCTTATAAACATTGTTTTATTGCCTTCGATAACAAAATTGGACTTTCTACACCAAATCTAAAATTTTATTATTTTCATTGTCAAAACATAATCACCTTTGAATAAAAAAAAATGTAATAACATATAGACACTTGTCCATTCAAAACATAACCACCTTTGAATAAAAAAAATTGTGATAACCATATAGACACTTGTATGTAGTGCAATGAAAAAAAAAATACATATAACGGGAGAGAAAGAAAGAGACGATTAAAAACCATCTCATGATTTACATGTAAGACAATATCTATAAATGTATATGCGGCAAGAGTTTTTTTTTTTTACACCAACTAACTACGACATAGCACTTTTATACAATACACATAAAACTAGATTTGGCCTTCCGGGGATGTTTGATAGTATTGACCATAACCATATTGTTTGGAGAATATGGAATTTTGGCTTTTAAATTGTGGTTTTTTGTTGTTAAAGTTATAAATTAATTTTAACTTAAAAAGTGAAAATATGAAATTTTGGTTCATTCTTAGAAGTTGGAATGGCGCTTATGATTTTGGTTATTTGATTTTTAAAATAATAATTTGGTTTAAAATGAGATGACACTCTTTCGTTAGAACGCCGTAATGGGGCGTTTGTTTTAAAAAAAAATAAAAAAAAAAGCCGGAACACGCCCCCATCCCATTACACCCGGGCGTTTTTTAGCGTGTTTCGAGAAAAAATTGTCCCCGGCGTGTTTTAAAAAACGCCTAAAATTGAATTGGGAATGGAGTTGACCGTTGGCAACGGTCATTTGTTTATTTATTTGATTTTTTTAATTCCGATATTAACACACTATATATATTACTCACTTTTTGATCATTTTTTATAAAAAAACTTACACACTCTCAAACTTTCTCTCTACTACTTCTATAATTTATAAAAACATGCATCCATTCCGACCCCCATTTGGTGTCCCCTCAAGACCCATGAACCCGAACACAACCCAACCGCAACAACCCTTTAACTTTCAAGACATGGACCCGAACATGTTATCGTACGCGACTTACTTGAGTGGCGCTACTCCATTCGTGCAACCCACTTTCGGCTTTGGTCAAGCCGGCGGGTCGCAACCTTCACAACAACAAGTCGAACCCGATGTGGATATCGTGCCGGAGACGCAACCCGAACCGGAGCGAGAGACATCCAAACGCGGCAGAAGGTCGCATAAGAAGAAGGACACGAACGAACCTCGACGTAAGCATTCTTACCTTAATTGGACGAAGGAGGAGGAATACACGTTGGCTCGGGTGTGGCTCGAGGTTTCGGAGGACCCCGAAGTTGGTAACTTTTATATTTTTTTTTTACTTATTTTTTCGTACACGTCTATTTTGTTTTATTTTTAACGTACAACTTTATATTTCAATTTGTAGCAAACTTTCAAACGGGCCCCGAATTTTGGAATAGGATTCGTGCACTCTTTTATAGCACGTGGGGTAAGGGCGAGCATCGTGACAAAGATTCCATTTCTAGCAAATGGACCGACATCAACAACAAGTGTCACTCCTTCCAAGAAGTGTATCAACGTAACTACGATAATCACCCGAGCGGAGAAGGTGACGTCGGGGGTTTAACGAAGGCTTTGGAAAAGTACGAGAGAACGAAATGCCCTTTCCCGTACTATAAGTGTTGGGATCTACTATGAAAAAGTCCAAAGTGCGCGGGCGTAGTGACCATGACGTCGAGTAGTAGACGTCGAGCTAAACGGTCAAAAACATCATCCTCCGTTAACCCTGAAACACCGACTTCCGATGCCGTAATGTCGAACTAAATGAGGTTGTGGACGTTGACGAGCAACTTGAAGAAGAGTTGGCCCAACCGCCCGGTAGAAGAAAGGATAAGCGAACCGGGAAAAAACGGTGGAGTCGTCTTCCGATCTCGAATGGAAGGAAGATTTCGAGGAGATGAACCGTCGTCTCCAAGACATTCGAGACCTCGGCCACCAACGTTTGGAGACTATGAAAGAACGCGTCGCCGAAACCAAAAAGTTTAACGAGATGCAAGAGGCGAGGCAAATGGAAAAGGACATTGAGTTTTTGTCCAAACCGATCGATCACCTCCAAGGCGACGCGTTGATCCTTACGCAAATGCAACGCCAAAAATTTCCGGAAAAATATGGACTCTAGATCATCATCCTTTTTTTTAACTTTATTTTTTTCCGTTTTTTTATATTCTGTTATTTTTTTTTCCGTTTTTTTTTATTTCAAGTAGTGTAATTTTTTTAAATCAATGATGAATTTTATGTTTTAAATTTAAAAAAATGTGTAATGATTGCATGAGCGTTATTGGGCATTATTCCCACTACGACACTTTTGCAATAACGCCCAATAATGCTCCCATACTGACTGGACTGCCACATGACAGAAAACGCCCCATGATGAGAGCATTATTGAGCTAACCACTACGCATGGTCTTAGTAGATTCATGATTTTGGTTATTTGATTTTTGAATAATTTGGTTTAAAATGAGGTGACATTTGTAGGTTCATTTATTTTGGTTTGCATAGAGTGTCCTCTTCACCCTACACCTATATATGTGTGGTTAGGGTGAGCGGAGCGTTCACGTTGAATGCATGAGGGGACTGTTTGCCGCATGAGGGAAGGGTGCCGCCATCTCTTTTCACCGCATTAAGGGGATTAAAATCGGTGGATGTTCACCGATTGTGGGAAGAGAGGAAGAGGGTGGCCCACTAACTTTTCAACCAATAATATGTTTTTCTTTTTTAAATGGTTTTCCCTCACCTCATGAGGGGTGCACCCTGTACGTTTTTGGAAAAGAGGGAAGTTATAGAGGGGAAATGACATGACAACGTATGATTGGGTTAAAAAAAAAGTTTCCCCTCACCTCATTAGGGGGTTGCCCCCTTCACCCTTACGTTATAAAACACAAGTATTCTATCAATGCTGTTTATCAGTATAACTTTTACGTTTTTTTTGTTAAGTAGCTTATGATAACTATTTCCACCATGTCACATTAGCCAAGTAAAGGTGATAAAGACAAAGATATGTGCTTTTCTCATAATATCACATGGAATATTGAGGGGAATGGGATGCTCTAATAAATATAGATATAATTACTAAAGCAAAATGTTACTTTTTTACTAAGCTTTCATAATTAGATAGATTTCAAGCGGAATATTTGTCACACTTAACCACAAGCAAGACAATGGAAAGACATAATTGAACATTACATGCTTCATCCTTTTATTAGTTGAGCACTTGAGTGTATTTTCTATTGAGGGACAATATATGTAATCCTGAATAAAAAGTTAATATATATACATGTCTATTTATCTTTATATCTCCCTTGCCGCTCTACTTCTCTCGGCCTACCCATAGCTAGACGAGATCCCCATCATGATTACATTTTCTCTTCCTTAACACTTTTTGCGTCTTGCCCTAGATGGCTAGATCCTTATATCTCCCTTGCCGCACTACTCCTCTCGACTCTTGACCACCGTCTCCAACGTTGATATACTTTTATCGCTACATTTTTTTACCCTAAAATGTCATACCACCTCTTTATGAACCATAAGATTGAAAATTACCAAGTATGTATTAGAAAGAAAAGTGTATTAAGAAAACATTTTAATATATATTTTTATATTAACTTGTTTTTTTCACAATTAACTAATTTCAAACTAGTGTAATACATCATTTTTTTTTTTAAATTATCAGATATTTTTCATTTATAATATCATAATTAACTAATTTCAAACTAGTGTAATACATCAGTTTTTAGTGTAATATCATTTTTTTAAAATCTATTTAATTAACCGATTCTTACATTTTCTAGTTTATTTAAGACCATAGGTAATGGTTAATGCCCACTAAGGGGCATTTTTCACCACATCATCATCATAATGCCCTTTTAAAAAAGGTGTAATGGTTAATGCCCATTTCATTTATTACTTTCCATTATTTTTCTTCTCTTTGGGCATTATTATAGAAATGCCCCTCACTCTTCATGCCCATATAATGCCCATGAGTAATGGTGTAAGGGCATTATCAAAATCTTTCATGCCCTTATAAAGCCCCATTACATATGGTCTAATTCAGGGCCGTCTCTAAAAGTCATAAATTTTTTTTTGGCCCTGTTCAAGATAAAAATTTTGGGCCCTATTCGCAATCTTCGTATAATATAAACTCATCAATTATTTAAGCAAATATATAAATACAACGATAAATGTTATGAAATTGATAAAACAAATTAACAAAAATAGTGTAGCAAAAATATCAAAGTATCGAACCTACCTACTAAGCGATTGGCCATTGGGCCTTTTAAGCAGACCCTTATTTAAGATTGGCCATTGGGCCTTTTAAGCAGACCCTTATTTATCAAACTTTTAATTGGGTTTTAAACTTGTTATACAAAATCCCCTATTTATAAGAAATCCAGATTTTTTTAAATATATATATAAAAAAATTTAAAAACTTTTCGGGCCCTATATTGATTTGGGCCCTGATCGCAGGCCCACCCTGCACTTGCTTGTGGTCTAATTATCTCACTCCTAAATTGTTATTATATATGTGTGGTTGAATAACTAAACCATTCAAAATGTGTTAGTACATCAACACCACGTAAGTAATGAGACAATAACTAAACCAACTAATAACTAGGTAGTGAAATAACAAATACTTAAGTTAAAAAAAAATAATGTGATTGGTTAAAAGGAGGTGGACTCCATCTCTCAAGGATTGGTGAAGAGGGTATTGATGATTTGGCGCCCCTCATTCACTAAAGGAGGTGATGTTTAACGCTCCATGCTGATTTAATAGTAGACGTTAAAATTATACGGAGTGGGAGGGCATGAAGAGGAAGCATTAAACGTCATGTGACAACCACATCAGCAAAAGGGTGTGGTAAACAAATTAAACACTGAGCGAGAGAGGCGTAAAAGTGACATTTTTATAAAAAAAAAAATAAAAAAATAAACAAGACTAATCAAAACCAACCCAAAAATCCATCTACCAATGAAACGCCGCCATCTCACCACCCATTTGCCCTACATGTCGTCGGTGGAGATCCTCAAGCTCCACCCACAACGCCGCCCTCCACGCTATACACAGGGTGATGTGCCCAATGTGAAGGGCTTCCACGCCACATTTCTACGCCTACTCCGTGTGATGTAACCCACAACATATATAACACAATATTTACCGTTAACCACTCCCTCTAGTCGTTGACAGTTACACACTACACTCAAAGTGAGAGAGAGAGACAAAGGAGAGAGAAAGTGAGGAAAGAGAGAGAGGGAATTGTAAAATAAAAGAAAAATGCAATCACAAGAAGAATCCCAAGACCAAGAGGAGATAAAAAAGAAAGGCATAGAGCAATGGAAATGGTCTGAAATGCAAGGTCTTGAACTTATATCAGAACACCCAACTCCAATTTCAAATCAAAATCAAAACTTGGACCCAGTAACTGAAGAAGACACACAACCTCAAAACACCCAACAGAAAAGAGTACAAATGGAAAGTGAGGGGCAAAACAGTAATAAAGATGAGAAGGAGAAAAGCAGCAGTGCAGCAACAGTTGGGTTTGGAGAGTTGTTTAGGTTTGCAGATGGATTAGATTATGTATTAATGGGAATTGGAACAATTGGTGCCTTTGTTCATGGCTGTTCTTTGCCAATTTTCCTAAGATTCTTTGCTGATCTTGTTAATTCATTTGGGTCCAATGCCAATAACATTGATAAAATGTCTCAAGAAGTGTTAAAGGTGCCACCTTTTTCATCTTTTTTTTTTCAAAGATTTGATTTTTATTTTGTTTTTTGTTCAAATTCTTTCTTTTCTTGATGGGTTTCTTTTTTTTTTTTTTTTTTTTTTTTTTTTTTTTTTTTTTTAAATTTTTGTAGTATGCATTATACTTTCTTGTGGTTGGAGCTGCAATATGGGCATCTTCATGGGCAGGTCTTAAATTTTATAAATTTAGGGTTTTGTTAAATTTCAAATTTTTATTCATATTCTTGAAAAAGATTGAAACTTTGATATGGGTGTTTTGTGTTTTGTAGAGATATCATGTTGGATGTATACAGGAGAGAGACAGTCAACAAAAATGAGGATCAAATACTTAGAAGCAGCATTGAGTCAAGACATACAGTTCTTTGACACAGAAGTCAGAACTTCAGATGTTGTGTTTGCTATCAACACTGATGCTGTTATGGTCCAAGATGCCATCAGTGAGAAGGTAAAAATCAAGTCTTTTTTCAGTCCCTTTTTGGTTCTATATAACTAAACATTTTGGTGTTATTTGTGTATGGCAGTTGGGGAATTTCATACACTATATGGCAACATTTGTTTCTGGTTTTGTTGTGGGATTCACTGCAGTTTGGCAGTTGGCACTGGTTACACTAGCTGTGGTGCCTCTTATTGCAGTTATTGGAGGTATTCATGCCACCACTTTAGCTAAACTTTCTTCTAAAAGTCAACATGCTCTTTCACAAGCTGGAAACATTGCAGAGCAGGTGTGTGTGTGTGTGTGTGTGTGTGTGTTTTTTTTTTTTTTTTTTTTTTTTTCATATGGGTGTTGTTGAATTGTGGTTAAGTTCATGAGATTATTGTTAACAATGAAAAAAAACCATGTTTTACCATCTGGGTATTTTTTAAATTATCCAAATTTGCAGACGATTGTACAAATTCGGACCGTTTTGGCATACGTTGGAGAATCAAGAGCATTACAAGCTTATTCCTCTGCATTAAAGATCTCACAAAGACTCGGATACAAAACCGGATTTTCTAAAGGATTTGGATTAGGAGCAACATATTTCACCGTCTTTTGTTGTTATGCACTTCTTTTATGGTATGGAGGCTACCTTGTTCGACACAATCACACCAATGGAGGACTTGCTATTGCCACTATGTTCTCTGTCATGATTGGAGGCCTGTAAGTTCTTGATTTGAACAATATTCAACTCTTTCTTCTTGTAAAAATTAGAGTAAAATGCCATTTTCGTCCCTGAGGTTTGGCCATTCTTGCGACTTTCGTCCAAAGGTTTGTAATTTGTTTTTCCGCATCTGGATCCATAAGGTTTGAAATCTTGCCATTTTCATCCGGCTTGTTAACTCCATCCATTTTTCTCCGTTAAGTCAGGTGTAATTCTGTCCGTTTTGTTAACTTAAAGGGTAATTCGGTCTTTTTCACTTTATGTACAAGCAATTAGCATAATGTACTAGTATTCAAAAGACCTAATTGCCCTTTAAGTTAACAAAAAAGATGAAAATACCCTTGACTTAACGGAGAAAAATGGATGGAGTTAACGAGCCGGATGAAAATCGCAAGACTTCAAACCTTTTGGATCCAGATGCGGAAAAACAAGCCTTAGGACGAAAGTCGCAAAACTGGCCAAAACTCAGGGAAGGAAATGACATTTTACTCCAAAATTTAAGATTTTTACTGATGAATTTTATTCTTTTTCTAAATTTTAAAAATTATAGTGCTTTAGGCCAATCCGCCCCGAGTATGTCTGCATTCGCAAAAGCTCGAGTAGCCGCAGCAAAAATATTTCGAATAATCGATCACAAACCGAGCGTTGACAAAGACGATGAATCGGGCGTTGAGTTAGGCTCTGTTTCAGGGCTTGTAGAACTCAAGAATGTCAGTTTTGCATACCCTTCAAGACCAGATGTTAAAATTCTCAATAATTTTAGTTTAAGTGTTCCTGCTGGAAAGACCATTGCTTTAGTTGGAAGCAGTGGTTCTGGAAAAAGCACAGTGGTTTCCCTCATTGAAAGGTTTTATGATCCTACTTCAGGTAATTGACGAATAACAATGACTCTTCATGCATATGTACAACTCTCTTTTCATATTGTACAACACCATGTTTGTGTTATACTTTTTACAGGACAAGTAATGCTAGATGGGCATGACATTAAGAGGCTGAAATTAAAATGGTTACGACAACAAATCGGGTTGGTTAGTCAAGAGCCCGCACTCTTCGCTACAACGATTCAAGAAAACATACTTTTGGGTCGACCTGATGCATCGACGGTCGAGATTGAGGAAGCCGCTCGTGTGTCAAACGCTCATTCGTTCATCATTAAATTACCAGACGCGTATGATACTCAGGTCAGACATTTTTTACACCGTAAGGGTATTTTGGTAATTTTAAGCCGGATCCATTGGTTTGTTTTAGTGCGGGCCTACTTGTGTGGAGTATGTCGGGTGGTAAAATGTAATCACTTTGCCTAGAAGACAAGAGTTATGATAAAGTTGATTGCTTTTTTGTTGCTACATTATTACATCTATAATATTGGAGAAATGGGCCATTTGGTCAACAGAAAACTTAGCTTTTCGTACAAAAAGTCAAACTTTGGTGGAGGTGAAACTTTCTTCAAGGACATACAATAATGGAGATGAAACATCATACATCATATAATGATCTCTAGATCAAGTGGTGGAGGGCTTGCATTTCTCTTGAGAGATGCAGGTTCGACTCCCACTTGGTGTAGAGTGAGGCACTGGTGGGCAATGATAGGAGACCCAGGGAAACCTGGGTTGGATCCTTGAGCCAAACGGGTTTTACCGGTAATTTCACTGTCGTGCCTACGGGCGGGTGGGTAACCGGGTTTTCCCCGGAATTGGTGGTGGACTCGGGTTACTCTCGGAGTACTCCGTTTGTCCAGTGGGTGCCCCGAGAGTGCTCGGGATTGAGTTTGTTGGCCGTTCAAAAAAAAAATCATGGTTCTTGAGTCAATAGTGCATGTGCAAATCCTTATAACTAAGCAAGGTAGTGCTTGACCGAAAAGTCAAACTGCTAAGATGATTTATAATGTTGAAGTAAACAATAATTTAGAACAAAATCAGAGATTTAATTTGACCAGGAGCATGTTAAGGGAATCCTTTGACCATCACAAATTAAGCACATAATGCTAGATAAGATTCTTGCATTAACAATTTAAAAAAGAAAGAAATATGGGGAGTTGGTCAAAGTACAAATTATTGTTATTATATATAAATAAATCCTGAAATTATGGTAAAGGTTTGATTTTTATGAAATGTCAGTGTTGTAAGAATCACTAGACGCTAGTCAACCAGTGGAGCACCGGCTAGCGATTAATCGGGATTAACAAGGATCAATCGGATTAGGATTTTATATGAAATTTTTAGTTTTATATGTATATACACACATTTTTATATGTAATTTTTTAAGTAAATATGCTTTAACACCTTCTTCGACACATATTTTGAAGTAGATAAGATTAATTGCCGGACTTTACAGGTTTTGGCCGAAATCTGGCCAGAATTTACAGGTTTTGGTCAGATGTGGCCGAAATCGCTAGACTGTGTCTGTCACCGATTTTTGGACGATTAGGACCGGATTTGACCACCTTTGACCAGCGACTAATTGGAGGCTAGGCAAGAATTAGATGAAAATTATTCAGTGAACCTCTGACCAGCGACTAATTGGAGGCTAGGCGAGAATTTTACAAGCATGTGAAAAATAATAATATTTTTTTCAGGTTGGGGAGAGGGGATTACAACTATCCGGTGGTCAAAAGCAGAGGATAGCGATAGCAAGGGCAATGTTAAAAAATCCCGCAATCTTGCTTTTAGATGAAGCGACGAGTGCTTTGGATTCCGAATCTGAAAAACTGGTTCAAGAGGCGTTGGACCGGTTCATGATTGGGAGGACAACTCTTGTGATCGCCCACCGTCTCTCCACCATACGTAAGGCGGATCTCGTGGTGGTTTTACAGCAGGGTGGTGTTTTGGAAATGGGAACTCATGATGAGCTTTTTGCAAAAGGCGAAAATGGTGCATATGCTAAGCTTATAAAGATGCAAGAAATAGCCCATGAAACTGCCATGATTAATGCCAGAAAGAGTAGTGCGAGGTAATGTTTGACTTCGTGAAAGTCAACAAGCTATTCAAATGGAAATTGATACTGATTCTCTTGAATCCAAAAGAAAAATGTTAATCACACATTGAACTTCATTAGAATTACCATGTAAATGCTGGATGTTAAGTCAGCGGCAAGATATATAGCAATATTCTATCTCATTTTAAACGGGTTGGTTTGACTTCAAAAGTCAAACTTTACCGCTTGCAACTAGGATTTGTTTATAGTTTTGACTTTTTAAGGCAAATGGATTAAGATCCAACTTAATGCTGATACATACATATTTTTTAAAACTGGGAGAAACACAATCAGATTTTGATTAATTTTCAAAATATCTGGTTTGACTTCAAAAGTCAAACTGTACCACTTGTGATTAGGGGTGTGAATTTCTGACACGAGCCAAAAGCATGACACGGACCTAACACGAAATTCACGGGTTTGGGTTTAGTCTAAACGGGTTCAACCCGTGAACCTGTTTAGCTAAACGTGTCGGGTTCGGGTCAACCCGGTCAGGTTGACCCATTTAACCCATTTATATCATATTGTATTTTTTATAATGTGTTTTATGTCATAAATTGAATTGGGTGTGTATTTTATGCCAATTTCTCTTTTTAAGTTATAATTATCACATAAAATCAATCAGTGATTGAAATGGGTCGTGTTCGGGTCAACCCACGAATATTTGGGTCGTGTTCAGGTTCATATGTATGACACGATTTTCGGATTTGCTTGCTTATGTTTTTTTTGTCTGTATTTTAGGCCTTCAAGTGCAAGGAACTCAGTGAGTTCACCTATAATCACCCGGAACTCGTCTTATGGTCGATCACCATACTCCCGACGGTTATCAGATTTCTCGACATCGGACTTCAGTCTATCAATTGAAGGTGGATATCCTAGTTACCGCCACGAGAAGCTCCCGTTTAAGATGCAAGCAAGTTCCTTCTGGAGGCTAGCAAAAATGAACTCACCCGAATGGACATACGCCTTGATCGGCTCGGTGGGGTCCGTGATTTGCGGGTCACTCAGCGCCTTTTTCGCTTACGTCCTAAGTGCTGTCCTCAGCGTGTACTACAACCCAAACCACGCTTACATGATTAAAGAAATTGGGAAATACTGTTATCTGCTGATCGGGGTGTCATCGGCTGCACTCATTTTCAACACTTTGCAGCATTTTTTCTGGGATGTGGTCGGAGAAAACTTGACTAAACGGGTTCGAGAGAAAATGCTGGCTGCCGTTTTGAGGAATGAAATGGCGTGGTTCGATCAGGAGGAGAATGAGAGCTCAAGAATTGCGGCTAGGTTGTCTCTCGATGCTAATAATGTCCGGTCGGCAATCGGTGATCGGATTTCGGTGATTATGCAGAATTCGGCGCTCATGTTGGTGGCCTGCACCGCCGGTTTTGTCCTTCAGTGGCGTCTTGCACTTGTTCTTGTTGCTGTTTTCCCACTGGTGGTTGCAGCTACTGTTTTGCAGGTCTGTGTGTTAATATATATATATATATATATATATATATATATATATATATATATATATATATATATATATATATATATATATAGGGCTGTAAACGAACCGAACGAACATGAACAAGGCCTTGTTCGTGTTTGTGTCCTTTAAGGAATGAACATGTTCATGAACGCTTACCGAACGAGATTTCTTGTTCGTATTCGTTCATTAAGGAAACGAACATGTTCATGAACACCTACCGGGCGTAAATGAATGCAAACTAACACAAACAAACATTCATGAACATAAATGAACACAAACGGACATTGTATATTCATTTAAAATACAATCTGCATTTTTCATCGGAAATATTACGAAAAATCTACCAAAAATAAATTAGTACTTAACATAACTATCCGAACACAGTTGACATAATTGTCCTAAACATAATTAACACATAAATTATCAAATTAAGAAGTTTATCAACCTTTAACACAAACTAAAATTGAAATGGTCAAATGAGGATGTTCACGGAGACGTAAAGTATAACTATGGTTTTAATATTTTTGAAAAATTAAAACCAATAAAAAATATAACATAAAAAAAGCTTGAAATGAACGAACACAAATGAACATAAACGAGCGAACATAATGAATACATACCGAACGTTCACGAACATAAACGAACAAATGTAGCCTTTGTTCATGTTCGTTTGTTTAACTTATCAAACAAAATTCTTGTTTGTGTTTGTTCATTATTTATTAAACGAATGAACATAAACGAACTTCCCGCCAAACGGTTTAGGGACTGTTCGCTAACGTTCGGTTCGTTTACAGCCCTAATTATATATAACGGTTACCAGTCTGGCAGCTTGAGTTTTCGTTGCTAAACGATCACCGTTTGTTTGTTGTTTTTGACAGAAAATGTTTATGCAAGGATTTTCGGGCGACTTGGAAGGTGCTCATGCGAAAGCAACACAGTTAGCAGGGGAGGCGGTAGCCAATATGAGAACGGTGGCTGCGTTCAACTCCGAGGCGAAAATTGTCAACCTTTTTACGATAAGTCTCGAGAAGCCGCTTCGCAGATGTTTCTGGAAGGGACAGATAGCCGGGATTGGGTTCGGGATAGCTCAGTTTCTGCTCTATGCTTCTTATGCTATTGGCCTTTGGTATGCATCTTGGCTCGTTAAGCACGGTATCTCCGACTTCTCAAAGACTATACGGGTGTTCATGGTTCTCATGGTCTCCGCGAATGGTGCAGCCGAGACTCTAACTCTTGCTCCTGATTTCATCAAGGGCGGTCGAGCGATGAAGTCAGTTTTCGATCTTTTAGACCGGAGAACCGAGATTGAGCCCGATGAGGTAGACTCGATCCCTGTCCCTGACCGTCTCCGAGGTGAAGTTGAACTCAAACATGTTGACTTTTCTTACCCGACTCGCCCAGATGTCCTCGTGTTCCGTGACCTCTGTCTTCGAGCTCGAGGCGGAAAAACGCTCGCCTTAGTCGGCCCGAGCGGTTGTGGGAAGAGCTCGGTGATAGCGTTGATACAACGATTCTACGAACCATCATCGGGACGCGTGATGATAGACGGAAAAGATATCAGGAAATATAACTTAAAGTCATTAAGGCGCCACATCGCGGTCGTCCCACAAGAACCGTGCCTATTTGCCACCACGATCTATGACAACATTGCATATGGACACGAATCAGCAAGTGAAAGTGACATCATCGAAGCAGCGACCCTTGCTAACGCGCACAAGTTCATCTCCGCATTACCCGACGGCTACAAAACATTTGTCGGGGAACGCGGAGTGCAGCTTTCCGGCGGTCAAAAGCAGAGAGTCGCCATCGCGAGGGCGTTTTTAAGGAAAGCCGAGGTGATGCTACTAGACGAAGCTACAAGTGCACTCGATGCAGAGTCGGAGAAATGCATTCAAGAGGCTCTCGAGCGTGTCTGCTCAGGGAAAACGACGATCGTTGTAGCACATAGACTATCAACTATACGAAATGCGCATGTTATCGCGGTGATTGATGATGGGAAAGTGGCTGAACAAGGGTCTCACTCGCATCTGTTGAAAAACTACCCCGATGGGTGTTACGCGAAAATGATACAGTTGCAAAGATTCTCACATGGGGAGGCTGCGAATATGGCTTCGGGGGGTTTGGGTTCGAGTTCTAAACGCCAGATAGATGGGTAGTGAAAAAAAAACTGTCACATTTTAATCATACAAACAACTTGATTTTTGAATATTTTTGGTGTTGTATAATCTGGTATAGTAATAGTAATATTGATAGTAGCATATTAACAGTAACAGTTATTAAAGAATATTATAGTTTGTGTTCATAGAATGTTTGTGTACTGATGTACAAACTTCTATAAAAAATGTTTTTAAGAGATTCACAGTCCATAGTTAACAGACTCTTATTTGGACCAATTAAACAAATTGAAACATGACATAAAAGACTCAAACTTCAAACATGCATCACATAAAATTTTCCCCAAATTTCGCCAGTCTTAAATATATTTTTAGCTTAAAATGTGTGAATTATAGATTATCACAATTTACACCAAATTTAGAAACTCCTTATATAAGGACACGGGACGCCTCTTGTAAGGCTATGGGGTATGGTGGGCGTGGGTTTGGGGGCATGAGTTGACATGTGGAAAGCAAACTCAAACCCACGCTCATGGGGTATGGTGGGGCTTGGGTTTGGGGCATGAGTTTGGTTTGGCCATTGAGAGTCCGCCATGTCACCTTGCTAGCCCGCCCCACGCCCGGCTTCAAACCCAAGCCCCAAGGGCCACACCCCAACCCAAGCCCCCGGGGTGGTGGCTTGGGCGTTTTCAGCCAACCCATGCCCCAACCCAAGCCCTATACCCCATAGCCTAATGGTTTATTCATTGAGTTATATATCAACTTTCATGAATTTGTATATCTACTAGGTTATCACCCGCGAACTTCGCGGGTCGAAAAATTTAATATACATTATCACAAAGTGTTCAAATAATATAAATACAAACAAAGTGACATATTTATTACATAAATTACTTATTGATAAAATGAAAATACAGTTAAAATGCACAGAAGTATAAAATATTATACTTTTTTACTTTTACTAAGGATTAAGATATCCCCCGACAAACAACCTTTACTGTTTCTCTAGGCCATCTAGAACTTCTGGCTATGGCCATCACTATAGATCTGCAAAATAAAAGACAAACATTAAATAACATCACAAAGTAACTAACCTCCAAATGAAAGATATGTTCGTAATCCAATCTAAAACTTAAACCTAAACAATACAAAAGTTTAAAGATACTAACAACATTTAGTTAGTTGACTACACAACTCCCTACACCACATAAGTCAAAGTTATTTACTGACAATATTAGTCAAATATTTGAAAAAAAATAGTATTTATATAAAGTTTACAAAATACAAACACTTGGCGTGCAGGTAATCCTCTTGACTTGCAGACTTGACAATGCTATCTTACTGCCAACTATGTCTTGGCGTGCAGGTAATTCTCTTCACGTTTCTGAGCATTGTAATATTTTTTTAAATTTCAAGTTTCAAAACACACACGAATTTTCTTTATAATGGTGAGTATATTTAATTTAATTAAATTTATGATTCAACATAAAAACATTGAATCATTGATATTACACAATAGTTTCCATGTTTTGCCTTTTCTTCTAATTTAGTGTTCATCTTAATTCTAATTTGAAATTTAAAATAACAGTTTGTTTTTTTATTTTTGTAGTTAATTAGTAATCAATACTTTCCATATTATATCTTATTTGAATTTCATTCTTTATAATGGTGAATATATTTAATTTAATTAAATTTATGATTCAACATAAAAACATTGAATCATTGATATTACACAATAGTTTCCACGTTTTGCCTTTTTTTCTAATTTAATGTTCATCTTAATTCTAATTTGAAATTTAAAATAACAGTTTTTTTTTGTAGTTAATTAGTAATCAATACTTTCCATATTATATCTTATTTGAATTTCAAATTTCAGATTTAAACTTTATTTTATTACCTTATAACCATTCTTCAATCATGTCCTTTTTTTTGTTAAATAACCATTCTGCAATTATGTGCTTTTTTTATTTGTGTTAATTATAATGACTTGGATTGAATATTATAAATTTACATTATATAAAAAATAATTCAATTTTAATTTGAATTATAATCATTTTCTTATCGATTGTTTCAATAACTATATAACGTTTTCTTTTAAATTTCAAAATACTCCAAAAGTTCAAAATAAACACAAATTTTATTACAACATAGAGAATATTTGATTTAATTAGTTTTGGATCAATAAAAACCGTAAATAATTGATAATTATAGTAAATATATAGCTGATTGGTAGGTAATTAATAGACAATAATTTCCATAACATAAAGTCTTTTCTAATTTATTTTTGTTTTCAATTTGAATTTGAAATTCAAAATTTCATTTATACAACCGGGATTTACATATAAAGCAGTTACTGGTCTAATATTTAACAGAGAAAAAAACACAAATTACTATAGATTAAAACAACAAACATAATAACAATTATGCGCTCCTGGTCGAACGAAACAAATGATAGAGCGACACACCTTTTTTTGAAGGAAAGCAAGATTAAAATTGACATCATGACTCATAGTCCAAAAACAAAATATTTCCTACAAGAGTCCGCCAAAATAAAGGTTGTTGAATCTGTAGAGAAAACATCAAAGATATATTTGATTAACAATCACGAAACAAAGACCAGTCTAAATCGCTAAACAATGAAGAAAAGGAGAACAGATCAATGTAATAAATCTAAACAAAAAAAACTAATCTAAACTGATTTGTAAAAAAAACATAATCTGAACACAAATAAATCCTAATCCTAAAGAAGGAAGAACCACATGGAGAGATAACATGCCTAATTAAAGGAAAATTTAAATGAATCATGAATACATCATGAATCTAAACACAAATAAACACTAATCCTAAATATGATTAGTACATCATGAATCTTCTCAAATCGATGGACGATTCATATGAATCAATCAAGTTTGTATGGACTGTATTGCAATTAACATCAAAGGAAATTTAAAAGCGAAAAATATGACCATAGTTTGAAAGAACGAACCTTGTAATCATGGATTGAAGAAGAAGATGTAGCGATGAGGATGAATTCGAAGAAGATGCGGCTGATGTTAGGGTTTATTCAGAATACGCTTTGGCTTGTGACCTAATATTTTTATAGGATCCAGGCAAATGTCAGTGCAGGCTTAAAAAAATCCAAGCAAACCCTAAATATGATAAAACACACCGTAATTATTAATAAACAACAAACAAATCGATATCTTCAAATCTGGAAGCATGAAACAAATCATATTTACATGAAGTCCATGAAAGCATCGGAACACCGGAATCCTTACTTGAGGCTTTGTCCTCCTTTCCTGTAATCTCATCTGAATAAACAACATACCTGCAATTTTTATGTTCGGATCTGAAAGAAAATAATCATAGATGAAGTTAATAACAAAATAATTAGTATCGAATAAAAGAAAGATTCGGAAACATCTAAATAACATATAAAAACACAGTTGCAACCTTGGATCTCTATCGAATGCTTCAAAGAATCAAGAACACCATTAGGTTAAAGTGATAGAAGATGATTGTCGGTAGGTGAGATTTTGTGGAACTGATGGAGGATCTTGGCGGTGGCGATAGGAGGGAGAGAGAGCTGCAACTATGGTTTTTTAGGGTTTGTGGATGAGTAGTATGAAAGAAGAATGAGAAAAAAAAAAAAAGAAATATAAAGGATCCATTAATCCGACCCATTTTCTTTCGGATCCCGTGTCCAAAATAGAGAATGGAACATTGAGATTGCTTCCCACCTAAATCTTTCACCATAACATGCCACATTAGCAAATTGTTCCACCATCACATGCCAAATGGCCCAGATCCTTTTCATTTATTAATATACTAGTTTAAGATCCCGCGAGGTTCGCGGGTGGACTAAAACACAAATGAATAAGTTTAATTTATTGAAGTAATCGTTTGAATTAAATAACCGTTGAAGTAATAATAAATTAGTAAACTACAATGAGACAAATAATGTAATAGCTAAAATATTTGGTTAGATAGCTCTAATTTACCACAATAACGTACCTATAATTTATATTTGGTTACACGTCTCTAGCAAATCGAGCTTTACTCCACCAGCCCGCCTTTACCTGGTCTTTTCGATGGTGGATCTTAATCTGTGAGTGAACATATGTCTGGTGTCAATATTTGTATTGTATGTTTGTGTAGGATTTTTTTTTTGGCTTGGAATTAGGATTAACATTTCTTATATTTAGATCATTTGGATGATATTATTTATGATGCATGATTGCTTGAATAATAATAGAACTAACCCTCTTAAGTTGAACCAAAAATTGCACTGCTCTTTGAGGCTCCACATGGATTGTTGCAACTGTATAAATGTTAGGGAACCGCTAAATGTGTTGACTTGAGATACAACTTACATTTTTGGTGCCTTAGAGACAATAGCTTGTTGGTTTGTGTCAGTGACCTATTCAGCAAAACATTTCATATGTTCATAACACACGCTAACAAACTAACATTATTCTCAATCTATTTCCTCAATGATTCTTTCCACTGTGACAGCAGCGCATGTCTTGCTCCTAAAGGCAAAGCGCTGAATTCAGGAGAAAGAGCCCAATTCCACAGCTACATCATATTAATACTCGAGAGCATATTAATCTGTGTACAAATTTTGAAGATTAATGAGATGAAAATCGTAAGGAAGTTTAAAGAGGAAAAGCAAAACGTTAAGAAGCGGCACGATGAGCGGGTCAAGTAGTAGGTCAACACAAGTTTTTGGTGAAAAGGATAGTGTTTATTGTTGGTCGAAACAGGCTGGGTCGGGTTGTAGGACTTTCTTGCCCTTAAACCTTTCTAATAAATTATGTGCTATAAACGATTAGAATAATCTTATAAAAAAAAGCCTTATATTTTGAGGAAATGATTAGGGGGTTGTACGCTTTAAAAGACACGGAGCAAATTTTTGCCCGTATGACCTTTTTTTTCTTTTAGTCAACTTTTTTTAGCACAATTCAAATCAACCACAACCCAAAAGAAACCAAAACAAAATATACCATTAACTATGCTGCATTAAGTGCCATCTTAATCGCTTGCAAGAACCGTGTACAAAATCAGCATCCTCAGAAATAGCAGACCAACAAAGAAATTTATAACCTGCAATAAGCGAGCATAAGCAATTTAGACAAAAGCTACATAGATTATACAAAATGAATTTAACTCTGAAATTTTATAAATAAAAGCTAAAGAGAATAACTATGAGAATATATAATTACGTATTTATAAAACAATGAAAGCAAATTCGTTTTCACATTGAACCTACCCCCCTCCGTACCAAATACATCCACTCTAGCGAATCGCGAACCTGAAACGCGTAGCCGTAGGAGCAAACCACGAATTAGGAAACTATGATACATAACCATAATTTTGAAAGATTTGAGTGAAAGAACGAACATTTGAAATACCCGGTATGTTTTCGTATAGCAACTAACAGCAATGTCTTCTGTATCTTCAAAATTAACTCCTGTAAAAGAAAAAAAATCAGCTAAGAGCAGCTTTGAAGTTTCACTTTTTTTTTTTTGGCTTGAAGAAAGCAAAAGTAAGGATGAGCATTTGGTACCGGGTACCGGTACCGTACCGCTCATTTTCGGTACCAGTACCAACCTTTTCCGTTTCCGTGACCGGTACCAGTTCTGTATGTTACCAGTATATTGGTTGATTTACCGGTAAACGCCGTACCGTACAGATTATTTTCGGTACCGGTACCCACTTTTTTCGTTTTTTGGACTCGGTATCGGTACCGATTTGGTACCAGACCGGTGCCATGCTCATCCCTAAGCAAAAGGACTACTATCAGATAATCAATGGATTTATAATTTCACCAATTAGGCCATTAACAATAAAAGCTGGAAAATAATTGGTTTCAGTAAAATGCATGATGAATGCTCTTCTTGCCTCTTTCCTTTGTTCCGCTTGTTGATCACTCTTAAAAGTGAAACCACCAGCAATCTGATTGCCATGTGGCTTGCTTGAAGTAAGAATAGTTTAGAAAAATAAAGAGCGAGCAAAGACGGAAAATAAGAACAATTAAAAAAAATACTTTCATTTTCCACACATGAAAGCTTTAAACAACGTGTAGCAGATTAGTAGCAGCAACCATACTTATATTTGCAACCCTTACCAAACCAGTAAGTGATACAATCGATGAAGAAGAATGGAAAAGAAAAGAAATACATTGAAAAACTGATGCAGTTTACCTCTAATATATGATAACATGAATCACCAAACAGACTGACCTCTCAATAAACAACAAACAATCACCAAGCCTTCGGTGTTTGACTTCTCACCTAACCAGCACGAAGCCAAGGATCCGTGAATCTTTCCTGCACACAGATTGTACTCAATAAACAAACTAACAGACTGAATAAATCAGATTGAATATCACATATTCAAACCAAGAATTAGACAACAAACCAACGTCCCTTGAGCCTTAGGCTTACCCATGACGAATCTTTTACTCTGTAGACAGTTTGTGAAACCTAAACCCTAAAAAAAAAACCAAATTAGGAACTCCTAGTACCACGCTCATAACACTTTTCTAGTGAGGTGATATCCATGCCTTTATAACTTTAGCAACCAAAGTATATGCTAGGTACAGAAAATGAACGTTGATAAACCCTTGTAAAACAAAACACATCACATAATTAAAACTCAAACATTTCATCGAACACCTGGTGTGCAGAAACCAAAAGAAACAATATTAAAATAACAACCCGTTACAAACTTACTGTCTTCAACAAACAGTTACAATTAACCCTAACCCTAACAACAACATGAAGGTTGAAGGAGCTTCTACACAACGACTATAAACTCACCGAGCAGAGGCCGGTTCGGCGTCGTCTATGCTGCCACTCCACCGTCTCCAGAGACTCATTCACCTGCAAATCAATCAACAAATCTGTGAAATTCGAGTATGAATCAACAAAAGTACAACAATATGTGAGCAGATTAACAGCACAGATGGAGATGCGTTGACTCGTATTGTTGTATAATCGATCAAATAATTCAAAAAGTTCAATACAGATCAATGGATCATATGTAATTCCAACCAACCGAAAGCAAAATTAATCAAATAGGATGATTTAAACTTACCGAAAATCTCCTATTTTTGATCGGATGAAGAAAAGGAATCATCTATTCGAGCCCTAGATCTATTCTAGGGTTTGAAGAAATGACGAAAGAGAAATAACAGAAAGATCGATCGTCTTGGATTAGGATTTGTGATTGGAATTAAGATTGAAAAAAAAACTGATTTCAGAATTATGGAAAGTCCGGATCGTATAAAGGAGCGGATGAAGGGCATGGTGTAATCCCGCTCAAATTCTTTCAATAAGGCTTAATAGAGTGCCAGGTGGCAAATAAGGGTTTAAGATAATGCCAAATGGCCTAAACATGTTTTGTTTTAATATATAGTATAGATATATATAGATTTATATTTTGTGCTTCCGCTCTGCATCAAAGAGGTATTGGTGTAAAATGCTGTAAATAATTAGTAAGAGTTTATACCTTGTAAAAGCGACTATTGCATACACCTAGAAACATGCTTGCTTTGGTAATCTCTTTGTAACGTATGTTTTTTTTTTTTTTTTTTTTTTTCCCATAAAACATGCAATACATTTAAGCTCTATTGTAGTGCTACAAGGTTGTATTATTTTGTTAAAAGTTATTGCTACATTATTAAGGATATAACAACTTGTGGACACTTTTTAATTCAACATAAGAGTAGATTGTTTAATGATCTACATGTCGAACGTAAAATATTGTTAGTGCTTAGGAAAGGTAGTTAACCTTTTAGCCGGGCCGTTCCTACGTTTTTGGAGACTCTAAGCAAATTACGAAGAGGAGGCCTTTTTTCAAAATAAAAAATTTATTTAAGAGTTTACCAATGAGCCCAGCGGTGTTCACGATTCGGTTTAAAACCGTGAGACCATCGAAATCGGTCAACGGTTTGGTTCTACGATCGTTTTTTAACTTTCGATCAGTCGGTTTAAAACATTTCAAACCGTAACGAACAGTTTCGTTTACAGTTTATATCAAACCGACCGTATAAAACTGGACCGGATCGTGGGTTTTGATATTGTTTTAACTTTAAACTATGTTAAAGTAAATATATTTAGTTGTTTGTATTACTTAATTAAAACTAGGTTCGTTGACGTCGCGCGTTGCGGCGAAATGAAGCAAATGACAATGTAAAACAAACGTTATTTGAAATTGAAGCATGTTGTATAGAAAGGCAAACCGTCGAAATCGGTTTAGTTTATCATCATACCATTTTACGACACCAAATAAATACTCTATTTTGAATATAATTTCATTTTAACAAAACTTATACCCGATGTATAGAGAAATAATTAAACACAACTCGTACCTAAGTTTTTAGAAACAATTAACAAACGTAAATTGTTAGAGAAATTTGAAATTAACTGATAATGAAAATATGATTAAAAAAAGAAATGAATTACTAAAAGCAAAAAATAAAAGATAAAAGAAATATAGTTTAAAAAAGTAAAATAAAACAAAAGATATGTTAAAACTTAAAAGTAAGTATAATAATAAACTATTATAATATTAAATAATAAAATATTAAAAAACTATATATTATCATAAAAATGAAATCATTGTTTATGATCTCAGAAAAAATTAACGAACATAAGCCATTAAGGAAATATCAAACTAATCGAAAATGGAAATACAATTTAAGGAGAAAAAATAAATTAAAAAATAACTAATAAATGAAAAAGAAAATATGGTTTTACAAAAGTAAAATAATAATATAAAAATATGTTAAACAGTGAATATATTATTATAGTATTAAATAATAGAATATTAAAAAGCTAAAAATAAAGTTACTATTCGTGAAAAATAAATAATAAATGGAAAAGAAAATATAGTTTTGCAAAAGTAAAATAATAATATAAAAATATGTTAAATTAAAAGTTAATATGATGTTATAATATTAAATAACAAAATAATAAAAAGCTAAATATTATTATAAAAATAAAATTACTATTCATGTGCCTTCGTCAACAATATATATATATATAATATATATAATATAATATAATAGAATTCGTGTTTATAACCATTAAATAAGTGAAGTAAAATGGATAATTAAGTTAACAGCATATGCATTTTCCAATTTCTCAACTCATCTGAGTTCTACGTATGTTTAATTGCTTTTTTCCTAACCCTCTTTAACAAACTCAAAGATTTCAAACCTCGCCTCCTGGACTCAGTCACCTAGCACCATTATAACTGATCTAATCAATATCATGTTTCCAACTTTTAGCATGTTTCATATGGGTGTTGGATTAGTATTTGGGCCTACACTTTCTTATTGGGCTAAATATGTGGCCCTAGAATTTGGGTGGCCCTAGGCCTGTGCCTAGGGTCGTAAGCCCAACGAGCCGGCCTTGTCTTTTAGGATGAACAACATGTACCGGTTTAAAAATGACCATATGTTTATCTAGATAAAATGAAAAGTAAGTAATCTCAATCTTAGAAGAAAAAAAGATCTTTTTGAATGGCAGCCTATATCTACATCATGTTCTAACAATGAAACTTGAACCTCCATCGCTTAATTAAAACACATATATTTATATCTCTTTTTTCTTTTGCGGGGCTATAATGCCGGTAAAAGAAAAAACAAATATAAAGTTTAAAAGTCAAATTACAACAAGCAGGATTTTAGGAGTGAAGATATTCCTAATGGAAACATAATTATTAAAAGAGATATAGGTTTGTCATGTGGTGCAATAGCAATAGCAATGGTGAGTGTTAGCCAATGAATCATGAAACCTAAAACCATGGTGGCCGGCGAATGGAAATATTCATCATCAAACAAGATATATACATCCCTAAAAAGTGACATGAATTGATCATTAATTTACTTTTACCAAACCAACATAGAAATTTCATGTTGTTACTTTAATGATGAGACCGTACGTCATAAAATGTCATGTGCATTCCTATGCAGGATTGGCTATCGGTGAACAGGATTGAATCACTGACGTTATCATATTTTGACCTTTTCTTTTGTTGAAACCAGACTATTGTTTTCAGAAATGCAAGAAAGAATAATGAGTTTTGCAAAAGCAAAATGCATATAGATTTTTATCACAGTTATAAAAAATCGGTATATGGTATCCACGTTTACATCGTTTTGGCTCGTAGTGAGCTAATCAGATATCACACGATGGTCGAGCCGTGAACCAAGTCATGACTCACGTGTCATTGTTTTTTTACTTGTTCAAACCAAACTATCATTTTCACACACAAAGAGTTATTTACTATGGTCAAATCCGTATCTAATTTGTAGCTAACACCCATTTTGCTTTGGAATTGCTACGGACATGTTTGTAACTACGAGTCTCATCACTAATCTATTTGCTACGAATTATATCTATGAAACTATAGTTGCGACGGTTTTAGCTACAAAAACGTATGTCCCTATTTCAGCTACGGATTTAGCTACGAAAATGTTTGCGACGGAATTTTTAGCTACAAGGTTATTTGCTATAGATTTTAGATACGGTTTGGCTATGGAAATTTGCTATGTTTTTGCTATCCGAGCATGTTACTTATTGGGTTTGCACAGGACTTTAAATATAAATATATTAGGTTAGAACCCCGTGTATTACACGGGTTAAATAAATGTATTTTTATATAACAAATAATATAAAAATATATATATCTTTAAAAATCTTGTTTATTATACGGGTTGAATAAATATAAATTTATTTATCAAATAATAAAACAATATATAATTAAAAATCTCGTTTATTATATGGGTTGAATAAATGTAATTTTATATATTAAATAATAAAAAATGTTGTATTTTTAGAAACCACGTGTATTGTACGAGTTGAGTAAATTTAATTTTATATATTAAATAATGAAAAAAGTTACATTTTTAAGAATCTCATGTTTTATACGGGTTGAGCACATGTAATTTTATATATCGAACAATAAAAAGTTATATCTTTATAAACTCTATGTATTATATGGATTGAATAAATCTAATTTTATATACTACATAATAAAAAAAAGTTATATTTTTAAAAACCCCGTGTATTACACGAGTTGCATAAATGTAATTTTGTATCATAAAAAATAAAAATGTTATATCTTTAAAAAATCACGTTTATTACACAGGTTAAATGAATTTAATAAAAAAATATATTTGGTGACTACTTTTCTTGGTGTACGTAATCATTTTTCACATGATTTGCCTCCTAGGATTTGTTTGACTCGTTAACATTAATTAATTTTACCTAAGTTATTTCTAATCTCTATATTCTTAATGATATTTCCCTAACAACTTATCCATCTTTTTTCTGTCTATAGTTTCGTTTTAATCTCCAAAATAACATCTTTACCTTTACTAAATTATTTTATAATATTACCCACTCCTTTAGAGATATTATTATTATTATTATTATTATTATTATTATTAAATCAAATAAATATTTTAAAATATTAGATTATCTCCTATATGATTTGTTTAAATTTATATTAAATTTAAGAGTAAATTACTGTTTTCGTCCCCGTGGTTTGTCAAAAATCACTATTTCAGTCCATTAGTTTAAAAATTGCGATTTCAGTCCCTATGGTTTCACTTTCGTAACCATTTCAGTCCCTGTACTTAACAGAATAATGGATTGAAATGGTTACGAAAGTGAAACCACAGGGACTGAAATGGTTATGAAAGTGAAACCACAGGGACTAAAATCGCAAATTTTAATCTAATGGACTGAAATAGTGATTTTTGACAAACCACAGGGACGAAAACAGTAATTAACTCTAAATTTAATTTTATAATTATCTTTTAATTGATGGCTTCAATGAATGACATGTGTCCCTTTATTGGTTTCTTTTATTATATAGTATAGATTAAGGTTTATTAACTCATCAAAACATTACAATTTATAAACTTTTAGGAATAATATTTAAATATTTCAAATTAGTTAACCATTTTATATATTAACAAAACAATTTGTAAACAGTACTAAATATATATTTGATCCACTTTGACTTAAACTTATTTATAATTTATAACTAGTTTTTTTTTAACGTCGCGCGTTGCGGCGAAACCAAGTAAATGATAATGTAAAACAAACGTGATTTGAAAATAAAGGATGTTGTTTAGAAAACTAAACCATTAGAACGATTTAGTTTATCATCGCACCATTTTATAATACCAAATAAATACTTTATTTTGAGTACAACTTTATTTTTAACAAAACTTATAACAGAATGTTAGGGAAAAAATTAAGCACAACTACGTACTTAAGTTATTAGAAAAAAAGTTATAACGTAAATTATTAAAGAAGTATCAAATTAATCGATAAATTAATATATGTTTTAAAAAAAAAGAAAATTAAAAATGGTAAAGGAAATATATATTAAAAAAAGGAAAAGATTAAAAATATGTTATTAAAAGTAAATATAATAATAAACTATTATAACTAGGAATTAGTACCCGCCGCAATGCGGCGGAGTTCTTACATGCGAGCATCCGTCCTTGTCTTCTTCTCCAACCTTCCGACTCGTAGTTATCTCATCGCACCGGAAAAAAAGCCGGATCTAAACGACACCAAAACTGAGTTGTAAAGTAGTTTGGATGTGATTGTATGCATATGCTTTCCTTCAATTCTTTCTTGTTTTCCTTATCTTTGTCCTGAGCAAAAAAAGAGCATTTTTCATTTGGTGCTACTTGGCACGGTTTTAACCTATTAATTTTTTTACTAATATTGTGTTTCGGTTTACCCTTATACTTCCTTTACTTAAAAACTTTTTTTACGTGCATATTTTTTCCCTTAACAACCGATATTGAACAATAATCAGTGATTATTAGTAAAGCAAGAACCATGTATGGGGGTTTTCATTTGCATTTAGGTAATAACTCACATGGACGGATTATCATTTCAATACATCCAAAAAACACCAATCACCACACCAGGCCCCTTCATTAAACTCGAATAATAAGAAGTAAAAAATGAAAAGAAAGAGGCTCAGACTCAAAAGTCATCATTGCCATCATCAACAACGCACGGCTCAGTGCCGCTACGGCTGCAACCGGAGTTGCCATGCCAAGTAGCGGCCACCATCATCACCGTCAAGAACACTCACATGTAACATTTTTAAAACGGGTTCACCACCAACATCCGACGGCTTGACGGATCGGCTTCATCAACACCCAAATCTAAGAAGAGTCGTGATAGAATGAAATAAGGAATCAAGTTTAACCACACAAACAAAACCACAGATCCAGCAAATGGTTTCCAAGGAGACTAACGTACAACTTGTAAAACAAAAAGTACAATCAGCATTGCACACTAATATTGCTAAATGATCCAACAACGAGTATCACATCGGTTCATCACCATCAGATGGAAGCCTAAAAGACCTCTGGAATTTTTGCCAAACACCCCTACCCACCCGAAATACTACCTACCCGAAAACATCCCTCCACCCGAAACAGTACCCACCCGAAATACCCACCCGAAACACCCTTCCTTTGTAGCAGATGAAGGGGTGGAAATACAGATCACCACACACGTGTATGAAGCACAACCATATAACCGGCGGTGGCTGTCACAGTGGCGTTGAAGCTGATACAGCGGTGGTGGAGCAGTGGTGGCGGATGGTTCTCTCTCTGGATTGTATGATGTGGATTTGGGGTACCGATCTGGTCTTGAAACCCCCGAACCTCTATTTTTGTCGTGTTACCACCGGAATCCGGCTGGAGAGGGGGGTCGAGAGTCGTCGGTCTTGTTCCTGGAGAGAAGTTTATGGGGGCGGTGATGGGTGGTTGTGTTGGTTTTGATGGAAAAGAAAAAAACCAGGGTGACACATGTATTAGATGATGATGAAGCTTACTTGTACACCCAAGTACAAAATATATTTGCACAACAAAGAGTCAATTTTTTTTGAAGATCACCCAAAGCCAAATATACAAATGGTGATGCATCAAAAAGTTGCTTCTTTAGAAGGGTATAATATATTAAATATTAAAATAATAAAAAGCTATATATTATTATGAAAATAAAGTTACTATTAATCAACACTCGTCAACAATATATATATAATTATAGAGCTACAATATTATTGTTTTTTGTTTAATTTACATTTCTAACCCTAAACTTTAATAACCTTATTAAATGACCTCTAAGCTCTAATATTATTTTATAAACGATTTACGTATACCCGTGTTTTTTAATATATTTATTGTAAAGAAGTTTAATAATATTTTTTTTTCTATAAACAATTTATGTTTCAACCCCAAACTTTAATAGAGTTATCATACGTCCCTTAAAGTTTAATAAAATTAATTTCTTTTTTAACAAAAATGTTTACTTAACCGTGTTGATTGTTTATTTCTACTTTACTTATTGTTTATTTAACTTAATCTTGTGCTTACTTATTTTTACCATCATTTAGACTAAAGCTAACTTTTAACTTTAGACATGTTTACTTAACCGTGTTGATTGTTTACTTTTACTGTCGTTTAGATTAAAATTGCATGGTCCATAATAACTAATCGATATATCATGTAACAAACATATCCTCGTCAATACCCTCCCACGACCCCGCCACGAAACGTGGGCTTCGATACTAGTTTTTACTATGATCGGATTTGCACTTCCTTCTTTAGATAACTTGGAGATGACTCGCACTTGACTAGTTGACTCACGTACTAGAATATTTAGTTAATGCTAATGAATCTATAACTTAAAAAGCTTTCAAAACCGAGGTTAAAATGCTAATAAACTATAACTTAAAAAGCTTTCAAAACCGAGGTTAAAAAACATAAATTAGCTATATTGAATATCTATAATAAACATCATATTTTAACAATTGTGTTGACTATATAAGAAAATGACAAAAATTCCCGGATAGTCCTAGTGGTTTAGGTAAACTTTCTAAAAGTACACTCTTGTTTTCTGTGGTTTGACAACTTGTTACTCGGATAGTCCCTATATTATATGACAATTAGTTTTCTTAGTTGAGTGGGTGTTAAATGACAAAAATACCCTTTTATATTAAAAACTAATTAATAAAACATTAAAAAACTAAAAAAATATGTGGGACCCACCATCTACAACCCCACCCCCACCCTTTTTCCCTTTTTCTCTCTATCTCAAACACTTCTTTTAATCCCATTTCAAACACATGGACACACCTCTTTCAATCGTCTCAATCACACAACACACCTGCAAACCGGTGAATTCAAACAGAAAAGTAAAGACGCAAATTGGTGATATATTCATCGAGTTTTTCAAACTCAGATTCAAGTCAATGACTTCAATATCAATTCGGAAATCAATGGTTCTAAAATTCAATATCTTCATATTTTCATGTTCAAACGCTCATCTTCAACCGCCATTGATGAGACCTCACCAAGAACACATAGTTGTGTGTGTAATTTAAGAGTGCGAATCAGTTCAGTGCTACTGCTTTCCGGGTTAAGCAATTATTTTCCGAGCATATACTTTGATTCCCATGTAATTACTTGGATGTGTATATTTGGTCAATGGAGATTGTGATTTCGTGATGAAACTTGTATAAATCTAGTCCAAAACTAAAAAGGGGTTTAGAGTGTTTGTGTAACACCCCAATATTTATAGATCGAATCTTAGCGTGGCACGTGTCTAAAAACTCTCCATATAATTCAGATATGTTGAAGAAGAGGTATAAAAATGATAAAAAGGGTACTGTATATAGAAGTTGATGTGACGCTTCGCATTTCTGTACTTTCCTTATTTCGAAAGTTTTATTCTCATTTCTATTTTTAGAAACTTGTAATCGTATCGTATTTGAATTTCATTTCCATCCTTGTAATCCGAGACTTTGATCGCAATGGAAAATTCATTTTATACTCATACTTGTTATACTTGTGTTATACACGAACAATTATCGAATACACATTTACGTGCAAACCGAGACTTATTATATGCTTGAAATATCAATCTTACATGCATGATACTTATCACATGTTTACAAACACTTTCTATACTTGAAAATGAGCCAAAATACAAGAAAACGACATAAAATGACGTAACTACAAAGTACAAGGGCCAAAATGGAACAAAAACCAAAATCAGGAAAAGGTCACCGTTGCGCAACGCGACGGGGAACTTTGCCTGGTCGTGTGGCACAACCAGATCGATCCACAGCTTCCCCATTTGCCCAATCGAGTTTCAAGTTTTTTCACCTCCCATCTCCTCCAATTAACTTCTAACCTCTTTTAACACAAACCCTAATCAAACCCATTATAAATAGGGGCCTCCATACACTCCTAAACACTTTCCAAACACTCTAAACACTCTCAAAGCATCAAATTATCTCCATTTCTTCAAGTTATGGCAGATTGTACTTGTGTTCAAATCAGTGAGTTGGAACACATTTGTCACACCCCCAAATAACCACCTAAGGCATGTCCCTATTGGAGGTGCAACGATCCAACAAAGAGCCACCAATCATATCAAACACAAGTTATAATGTATTGAAATACCCAATTGAAAGAAATGTGTCGTTTGAAAAGTTACACCAAAGTACTGAGCGGAAGCATAAACGTAATAGTGTGTAAATGTATCAAAACCCAAATCAAATAACTGTTTATTATGACCATAACCACTCCAGCAGCATCAGACAGCAAGCTCCCCAGTTCCTTCAATAATTACCTACAAGCATGTAAACAAGTGTGTCAGACTACGCTGGTGAGTTCAAGGTTTGTGTTTGTTTACCAAGTTGCGTTACCAGTCATGTGAGTAAAACAGTTTCCAAAACGATATGTTGTTTGTTGTTAAGATGTTTGATTTTTCGATGTTGCTCATGTTAGATACCCTAGGGAGTGTGCCCATAAGTATCCGGGGAGTGGGTACCCCTTAACGACCGTTTGCTATGTTGCCTTCGTTAGATACCCTAGGGAGAGTGCCCATATGTATCCGAGGAGTGTGCCTCTAACAACCATAGCCATACCCAGATAATTAGTTCACGCCCGTCCTTACGGCCCGGTGTGAGGTTTCCCACCTAATAGCGCTATCAACTAATCACCCCCATTGCCCTCCAGGCAATAACCAAAACCGATTAAGTTATTTACCCAATGTTTTCCCTTCCAAATGTTTACCAGTTGTCCCAAACCACCGGGACGCATGCTTGAGAAAATGCAATGAACTCACCTTGGTTTTGCTCGGTAGATAGTCTACTTGCTAAAATGACTTTTGTTCAATCGCGCCCTATTATAATTATTACATCTAATCAGGTTCGGATTCAGATAATGGCACGTACACACGTATTCAACATACAGCACAAGTATCACACAATCATAATTAAATGACACAATATCTCATAGACTAAAGCATGTGGATCACCTAAACAGTCACGACAGATCTTGATCCTTGAATAACTACGCGAATGGTCCAGTCCGGTATTCTAAATGTGCGGCCGAAAAAGGGCATGGCCCAATGGAGTGTGCGGTTAAATTTGAAATGGGCGGCAGGTTTGTTAGCCCACCAAAAGAATTATGACCCAAAGGTTTAGAAGCCCCTAATAGACTTTGTGAAGAGAATAGACTAGCAATTTTTGTACGGTCCCATTTACTTTATTCATCCAACATGTGGGTTCAAGGCTAGTGCAATTTTAATGAGTTTTGTCAGTATGCGTGTGCACCTCAACCTATTACCTGGCATTCTACCTTGCTTTCTCTAATTCCTATAACATGGACTTATGCATACAGAATCATCATCACCTTTTTACTTTTAAACAAATTATCAAAAATCTTTCATTAACTTAAGCATTCAGGTGTGCATAAACGGTTGTACCCTAGGTATATATATATAGTTGTACGCTTCAATGAAAACCCACCATCATCTTTCACACGAACACAGCATTATATAAACAAATGACAGTACCTATGACCAAACTTTAATCATGTATATTCAAGTATTCATGTCATCCTAACAATATTACTCACACGCATGACCAGGTTGTACCGTCGGCATGTGTAGTTGTACATTCAAAGGGACTCACGGCATCCTTCTTTCACATAATTTCATCATTAATCACAACACGAACAGATATCATTCTTCAATTATGATCATCCAAATATGCATGAAGGTTGACACAAATACTTTAATATTAGCGTGAACATATCAAGCATATATATATATATGTCAAGTGTCAAACCAATTATCCACGGAAAGTTAACCCCAATCATTCTCAACAGATTATCATCATGCTAACATACCTTATCTAGCCTACTGTAATGAACATCCATTAAAACCAATAAACAAAAGTCATTCATATATCTACTATAAGATTCGTTCCCCATATATGATCATGTATATTCCAACAGTTCACAAAACTCCATCAATCAAAGATATCATTTACGCAGACATATATTGATTGCTAAAAAGAATCATGTACGATTTAACATTAGTTCGAACTAACCGCGACGAGTCTACTACCAAGAACTACGGACGAGAAGGAGATATCTTACCGGTGTTCGTTAGCGAACTCGCCGGAGAAGAAGGTGATGTTCGCCGGAGAGGGAGATCGCACCGGTAAGTGAGGGGGTGAAACCTTACTGCTGCCGTAGGGTTCGGGTGTTATGCGTGTGAGAATAAACATTACGTATATGGATTCATGTATAAATAATTATGGCTGAATATTGGCGGTGGGGTTTGATTGTGTGGGCCGATGCATGGGTTAAGGTGGGCTGGGGTTGGGTTTCACATTATTATAATATAATGATTGATCTTGTTAACTCTTGTGGGCCGATCTTGTTTATGTATGGTATATTAATTCTCGTGAATGACCTTGTCCATGTATGTTACTGGTTAACATGTTTTATGTTGTGCTAATACATGTTATCTACTATATGGATCATAAAAGATTACCTGTTAATGTTGTGAACTAAGAGCATATAGGCTACTGAATGTTATTGCTGAATTAAGTTTTGATTTATCTTGTGATGTGATTCAATAATGAATAGGGGTTAGTAATGGGTCATGTAAACGGGGAACCTATGACTAGTAATCGTTTCAGATGTTCTTGTGTGTGTGCTGAATTATTAACTTGCCATTCTATGAAACAAGGAAGGCATGATTGATTATCTTGAAGAAACTGGAAGTGCTTATCCATTGAGTTTATAGTTTAGGATTTTCTGAATTGTTTAATGGGTCGAAACATCAGTGAATATGGACTCATAAAATTGGGTTGGCAAGCGAGATATATGATTTGGTTCAAACGGTTCGGATGTAAAGATTTGGTTTCAAATATTCGTTGACGCACTAGAATTTTAATAAGCATAAAATTAATCCATCAAATAAAATAACTATAAGATTTGATTTATAAAAGAGAAATAGATGGGCTTTTATCTCAAAGTTACGAGTTGTCACATCATCACCAACTTGAAAGAAATTTCGTCCCGAAATTTAGCACGTAGTCACAGAGGAAGCTAACTGGGTTGCGTGGTTTTCTGGTTTTCCTGGGGTGTCACATCCTTCCCCCGTTGATTTGGAATTTCGTCCCGAAATTCCGCAGAACGATAGGAGTGAGGTCGATAGAAAAGGTTTGATCAACAAGAACAAGATAGCAACCCTAAACTATGTGTGGCCTCTAGACTTTTACCGTTTGCTAGTTCTACTATGTGCTCGGTGTTCAGAAGTGTTGGGGTACGATTAAGCATTTGACTAACTTTTAAAGACACTAAACTAGTATCGGCGCCCGAATAAAATAAAACAGTAACACAAAATTCGTCAAGTAGGAACTCACCCTGACCGGTCACGAAGACACGTCCCCTAGCACCATTGTCGTCGTTGTTACCCCCATTGTTGTTCCCATTTCCTTGGTTGTTGTTGTTGTTCCCAGCATTGTTATTATTTTGGCGATCATTGTCGTTAGCGTTCTGGTTTAGCTGAGGGAAATCTCGCTTAAAGTGACTCTCATCCCCGCACTGGTAGCACCCCTTCCTGAAATCCTGATTCTGCTGGTTCTGTTGTTGCTGATGTCTGGGCTGTGGGGCTCCACAATCTTTGGCTTCATGGCCTGCTTTACCACACCTGTTACATGTTCGTCCACACTGCCCGAAGTGATGATAGCCGCACTTGTTACATCGCGGCTTCTTCCCTGCATACGAACCCTGACTTTGGCTACTTCCCTGGCCTTGATTGACAGAAAACGACTGGCTGATACTGCGGTTGCTACTATTGTCTGGCCTTTTCTGAGTCTGACCCGCGCTAGATGCCTTGCCATAGTCATTCCACTTCCGCTTGTTATCATTAGCGGACGCAGTGGCAGTGGGTGCAGTAGTAGTGGCTGAAACACGCGGTGGTAACGAGTTACTCTCCACCTCTTGATCCACAATCTTGTGAGTCAACCGGACAATCTGGGTTAAGTTATTGAGGTTTGCAGCTGTAACCAATCCCTTCACTCGTGGAGGTAACCCCTTGATGAATAACTCGATCCTTCGTGACATAGGCCGAGAAAAATTCGGACACAAGTCAGCCAACTCATATGACCGCTTCACATATGCCTCAACCTCAGATCCCACCAGTTTCAAATCGTAATACTCGTTTTCTAACTTCTGTATCTCATCCCGAGGACAGTATTCCTCCCTCATTAATTCCTTGAAGTCATCCCAAGTAGTAGCGTTTGCTGCCTCAATACCCAGCAGCTGAACCTGGGCATTCCACCAGGTTAAGGCACCATCCTCAAGCGTGCCTGTCGCATACTTCACGCGGCCCCCCACAGGACAGTTGCACATAGCAAACACTGACTCAGCTTTCTCGAACCACCTCAATAGTCCCACAGCCCCTTCCGTCCCGCTGAAGGTCTGTGGCTTGCAATCCATAAACCTTTTGAACGTACAGGCAGGCTGGTTGTTTGGGTGCGCTGAGTGAAAGAAGATACGACACAGGAGTAAGAGTTGGGTTCACGATATAGGGTAAAAAGTATTTGGTACAGTTCATACCAGCTTGGTAGGCTGCCAGTGCCTCAGCCACACGTGTGTTTATCAGATTTGTTAACTCAGCCTGAGTCATGTTGATGCTACCACGACCGTGTCCTCGTCCACTCATGTTTCTATAATAGGAGGAGGGAACGAATTTAGGAGTCGAAAACGAGGAAAGTGTTCAGATTTATCACATTAGGGACGATTAACTACCATATTCGTACACAAACAGGGAAGAACCCCTCTTACACTCGTTAAGCCTCATTGGGATTTGCATGCACCACGCGTTATTATTATGTGTGCACCCATGATAATAAAGCGGTTTGCATGCTCCTCTCAATGCTTCTTAACTTATGTTCGAAGTTTCTCCCACCCCAATCAACACAAAATATGCACTACCAACAAGATGAGAATTTACTAGATGTAAGTGTTATGTTACACTATTAATGTGTCATGATGTCTACCCTGCCGTATCGTGTATGCTATAAATATAGTTACGTTTACTAGGCATATAATGCGTAAACTAATGAGGAACGAACCTTGCAATCTGAAGCTGAGTGTCATGGTCATCGTTTGGATCAATTCGGTTATAGTCTGGTTTTATGAAAACATTTTTAAAACCGAGTTCTCTATAACCAGTGGCTCTGATACCAAACTGTCACACCCCCAAATAACCACCTAAGGCATGTCCCTATTGGAGGTGCAACGATCCAACAAAGAGCCACCAATCATATCAAACACAAGTTATAATGTATTGAAATACCCAATTGAAAGAAATGTGTCGTTTGAAAAGTTACACCAAAGTACTGAGCGGAAGCATAAACGTAATAGTGTGTAAATGTATCAAAACCCAAATCAAATAACTGTTTATTATGACCATAACCACTCCAGCAGCATCAGACAGCAAGCTCCCCAGTTCCTTCAATAATTACCTACAAGCATGTAAACAAGTGTGTCAGACTACGCTGGTGAGTTCAAGGTTTGTGTTTGTTTACCAAGTTGCGTTACCAGTCATGTGAGTAAAACAGTTTCCAAAACGATATGTTGTTTGTTGTTAAGATGTTTGATGTTTCGATGTTGCTCATGTTAGATACCCTAGGGAGTGTGCCCATAAGTATCCGGGGAGTGGGTACCCCTTAACGACCGTTTGCTATGTTGCCTTCGTTAGATACCCTAGGGAGAGTGCCCATATGTATCCGAGGAGTGTGCCTCTAACAACCATAGCCATACCCAGATAATTAGTTCACGCCCGTCCTTACGGCCCGGTGTGAGGTTTCCCACCTAATAGCGCTATCAACTAATCACCCCCATTGCCCTCCAGGCAATAACCAAAACCGATTAAGTTATTTACCCAATGTTTTCCCTTCCAAATGTTTACCAGTTGTCCCAAACCACCGGGACGCATGCTTGAGAAAATGCAATGAACTCACCTTGGTTTTGCTCGGTAGATAGTCTACTTGCTAAAATGACTTTTGTTCAATCGCGCCCTATTATAATTATTACATCTAATCAGGTTCGGATTCAGATAATGGCACGTACACACGTATTCAACATACAGCACAAGTATCACACAATCATAATTAAATGACACAATATCTCATAGACTAAAGCATGTGGATCACCTAAACAGTCACGACAGATCTTGATCCTTGAATAACTACGCGAATGGTCCAGTCCGGTATTCTAAATGTACGGCCGAAAAAGGGCATGGCCCAATGGAGTGTGCGGTTAAATTTGAAATGGGCGGCAGGTTTGTTAGCCCACCAAAAGAATTATGACCCAAAGGTTTAGAAGCCCCTAATAGACTTTGTGAAGAGAATAGACTAGCAATTTTTGTACGGTCCCATTTACTTTATTCATCCAACATGTGGGTTCAAGGCTAGTGCAATTTTAATGAGTTTTGTCAGTATGCGTGTGCACCTCAACCTATTACCTGGCATTCTACCTTGCTTTCTCTAATTCCTATAACATGGACTTATGCATACAGAATCATCATCACCTTTTTACTTTTAAACAAATTATCAAAAATCTTTCATTAACTTAAGCATTCAGGTGTGCATAAACGGTTGTACCCTAGGTATATATATATAGTTGTACGCTTCAATGAAAACCCACCATCATCTTTCACACGAACACAGCATCATATAAACAAATGACAGTACCTATGACCAAACTTTAATCATGTATATTCAAGTATTCATGTCATCCTAACAATATTACTCACACGCATGACCAGGTTGTACCGTCGGCATGTGTAGTTGTACATTCAAAGGGACTCACGGCATCCTTCTTTCACATAATTTCATCATTAATCACAACACGAACAGATATCATTCTTCAATTATGATCATCCAAATATGCATGAAGGTTGACACAAATACTTTAATATTAGCGTGAACATATCAAGCATATATATATATATATATGTCAAGTGTCAAACCAATTATCCACGGAAAGTTAACCCCAATCATTCTCAACAGATTATCATCATGCTAACATACCTTATCTAGCCTACTGTAATGAACATCCATTAAAACCAATAAACAAAAGTCATTCATATATCTACTATAAGATTCGTTCCCCATATATGATCATGTATATTCCAACAGTTCACAAAACTCCATCAATCAAAGATATCATTTACGCAGACATATATTGATTGCTAAAAAGAATCATGTACGATTTAACATTAGTTCGAACTAACCGCGACGAGTCTACTACCAAGAACTACGGACGAGAAGGAGATATCTTACCGGTGTTCGTTAGCGAACTCGCCGGAGAAGAAGGTGATGTTCGCCGGAGAGGGAGATCGCACCGGTAAGTGAGGGGGTGAAACCTTACTGCTGCCGTAGGGTTCGGGTGTTATGCGTGTGAGAATAAACATTACGTATATGGATTCATGTATAAATAATTATGGCTGAATATTGGCGGTGGGGTTTGATTGTGTGGGCCGATGCATGGGTTAAGGTGGGCTGGGGTTGGGTTTCACATTATTATAATATAATGATTGATCTTGTTAACTCTTGTGGGCCGATCTTGTTTATGTATGGTATATTAATTCTCGTGAATGACCTTGTCCATGTATGTTACTGGTTAACATGTTTTATGTTGTGCTAATACATGTTATCTACTATATGGATCATAAAAGATTACCTGTTAATGTTGTGAACTAAGAGCATATAGGCTACTGAATGTTATTGCTGAATTAAGTTTTGATTTATCTTGTGATGTGATTCAATAATGAATAGGGGTTAGTAATGGGTCATGTAAACGGGGAACCTATGACTAGTAATCGTTTCAGATGTTCTTGTGTGTGTGCTGAATTATTAACTTGCCATTCTATGAAACAAGGAAGGCATGATTGATTATCTTGAAGAAACTGGAAGTGCTTATCCATTGAGTTTATAGTTTAGGATTTTCTGAATTGTTTAATGGGTCGAAACATCAGTGAATATGGACTCATAAAATTGGGTTGGCAAGCGAGATATATGATTTGGTTCAAACGGTTCGGATGTAAAGATTTGGTTTCAAATATTCGTTGACGCACTAGAATTTTAATAAGCATAAAATTAATCCATCAAATAAAATAACTATAAGATTTGATTTATAAAAGAGAAATAGATGGGCTTTTATCTCAAAGTTACGAGTTGTCACATCATCACCAACTTGAAAGAAATTTCGTCCCGAAATTTAGCACGTAGTCACAGAGGAAGCTAACTGGGTTGCGTGGTTTTCTGGTTTTCCTGGGGTGTCACAACATTTCTTCCTACTTTATCATGTTTTTCTTGATCCAAACCTCTTAGAGAACATGAAGGATTGTTACCTAATGTTCACCAAGGTGTAACAATGTGGTACAACTCCATATTTGATGTCCAAAATAGGTTATAAATTATGTTATCACAAAACTTTTACAACATTGTTTGTTTCTTGTTCGATCTTGTGGGAATCTTGTACCTACCTTGATCCTAATCAAACTCATGGTTGTGGGGCTTGAGTATGGTTGATTCCTAAGGGATTAAAGGCCTCAAAACCTCACTTAGCTACTGCCCAAAAAGGTTCAAACAACCTACAAAGTGTTAAGACCAATTCAAGTCTTCAATCATCCATATTGTAAGACTTGTGTTTTGGTAAAGTGTGAACAATGGAAACCTTGGCTATCAAACTATGATTCCAGTACCCCACTTTCTTGATTAGTTAGTTTACCTTCATATTACTACATCTCAAAACAATTTCCAAACAAAGGGACAATGCTACATCACGTCCCCAAACACTCTCCATGTTTGGGATGCACGCTTCTAGCTAGCTCACTTGGTTGTTTTAGTATAGTAATTTTATGTTCTTATGTTCCACGACCATCCAATTATCCTTGTGATGATTTGTGAATTGGTGAACATTCGGGTTAATGGATTCATCCAACCCATGCATGATCATACTTGACTAAAACTAACACTTGGACTACTAAAAAACTATATAAATATATATGTATATATATCTACAAATTAACCGAACCTATGACACTAACCAATCCATGGTTTGATGTCAAGAGGAACATGGTTAAATTATCTATTTCGTCCCGCCATGATGTTTCCGCCATCGGTTGGGGTGTGACAGTTGAGGGGTTGAAACTACCTAAAAGACAATTATTTTGGTCGCTAGGAGGTCCTTGCGGACCGTAACACTTATCCCTTGCGGTCCGCAAGGGATATTTAAAATACATGCGCGCCGGGTCCCCTTACAGACCGTATGGAAAACCCCTTGCGGTCCGCAAGGGGTACGCTGACAGTAGAAACATGGCTGGACAGCAACCTTGCTTATCCTTGTGCCACCTTCGCGTAATTGCCACCTTAAACCTCCTTAGGACACTTGTCCAACAACTAATTGTCACACCCCGATTTCCACGTGTCTCACCGGTGGGCCCGGTGGGGGATTACCGTGACGTAGTTGGCAACAATATAGTCAAACCACACAATATATGAATGCACAGCGGAAGCATAAAGATAATTATATTTCAACCATTGCTTGCAATATCAATGTATTACGAATAGTCGAAAATGTATCCACAGGGGATCAAATAAAATATAAGTATTGTTCAACAGACGTAGGCATCTTAAGCTTGCGAGACTCTTTATTGATGCTAAGGAGAAATAGCCAGCCAATTACGCTTAGTACCTGTATTTAATCTTTTTGGAAAAATACGTCAGTTTACACTGGTAAATACATTCAACCGATACTTTTGTAAAATGTTTATTAAAATTGATTTGAATGCACAAGGCACAAACTCTTTTATAACTTGGGAGAATTATTTAAATTTATAATCTTGTTAACGGATTACATGTTCCTTGTGCTTTCAGTAGCCCGGATCTTGTCCGGGTTAAAGATCAATAGACACACCACATCAACTATTTATGCACTGACGAGTGTACGCCTACACTCCGCGCTTAGGTCGTGGCCATTTCGTAAAATGCTGCCAGGGATATCCGGGACATGGTCATTAACCCCTAAAGGCTTTAAGTAACAAGACTGTTTAAACGAGCCGATCAAATTTATTCAATTACCCACTCAATGGTGGAGAATTTGATGCCCGATCAAGCGGTATGCTATATACCGTAACCCAAGCCCGTATAACGGAAAATAAGTTAAAAGTATTTACCTTTGCAAGTATAAATCCTTAATCGAATAAATTGCAAATAGCTTTTACTGGTCTCCTATTCTGGAACGAAGGTTTAAAATAACCTATTAGAATCCTAGCGGGTCTTTAATTTAGCCGTAGCTTAGACCGGTTAGTTTCAAAGGATAATTACGATTTAATCGCGTGAAAGGCGAAAACCGGGAATGGAATGTGATTTGGACCCAACAAGTTTGAAGACTTGTTTTATATGGGTATAATAACCACACTCTGGATTTTGGGGTCAAAACAATATGGTTTGACCCGTTTCGGCTAGTTTATGTAAACTAGTTACATAAGCCGAACTGTGCGTGCAAAAAGGCGCTACGGGTAACTGTAAGAGTCCTACACTGATTTCTTAAGTCAATATGCTTTAAAGAGGTTGTGGTATCCGTAGGATACCTTCCATAATGCCCGTAACGAGTTTTAATCCATTTTATGCCCCGTAGGGGTATTTCGGTCTTTTTAAAGATTATAAAAGAGGTTTCTGAGTTCTATAGGAAATCTGAGTTTCCCGAACAGTTTATAAAGTCCAAAATACTTTATTTATTATTTAAAATCAGTAGCAACTGGAATCGGGTCAAAAGACCTTGTAGAACTCAAGTTATGGCCTAAAAGGGTATATTCGGTATTTACCGAACCGTTGCCATAACCGCAGGTTATGAGAAGGTTAAAAATAATTAAAAATCTTTAAAAATCCCAAAATATTATTTTACATCAATGTGTAAAAGGTTTGGTGTCGAAATATGGGTTTAGATAGGCGTTATGCTAATTGCGCTATTTAATTACTAAAGTTTCCGTAATTTGCGCTATTTAGCATAACTCCTATTCTGGACCTCGGATTGACGTGAAATTTTAGGGACATGCTTAGAAGTCAGTAACCAAGGTTATGGTTCCTTCACGTTTCCGAAATTCTCGTTTTAAATTAAAAGGGCGTTACGGTCAACTTTTAAGCATTTAACGGAAAGGTGTAAAAGACTCGGACAAACAACGAATCGGTCGTAGAGGGTTATACCATCATGTAACATGGTCCTAAGAGAGTCCTAAGGCATATCTAAATCATACTTTAACGGGTCAGAACTGAAGTCAAAGCAAAAGTCAAAGTTTTGCGACTTTCGGCTCCGAACCGGGTCAAAATAGTAAATGGTCGGATCAAACAAGCTTAGACTAGTTAATATACTTATTATCATGTTTTATGAGTGTTAAAACAGGTTAGTCACAACTTACATTACTAATTATGCATGAAATCGCAAAATAGCATTTCTGTTGACTTTTTCTAAGCACGGTTGACTCGACATTTGGACTAATTAGAGTGGGAATCAGAGGGTGCCCTTTTAGGGGTTTAAAGCCCACATGATTACCAACGTAAAACTACCTTTGATTCGACAAACCACTGGACCATTTGTGATTTATCGCAAAGTCAATCGTTAATTACGACGGATTGACTTTTAAGCTAAACTATGCAAAAACTAAGCCACAAAGGGTTGGGCATACTTACAGAAGCTTGGGGCACGACTAGAGATGTTAGAGGAATGCTTTGGAGCTCCAGAGATGAACTAGAAGGCAGGTTTGAGGTGTGTTGAACAATGGAACACTACCTTGCCTTTTATAGTGAAAAATTGAGCTCAAGATCATTACAACTCACCCTACAATGGTTCATGGATGATCAACAGGTGTCCCTGGGTGCTAGGGGACATGTAGGGGGCGCCCATGCTTCAATTAATGCATCAATGATCGTTTACAAGCTCAAACATTGCATCTGTCCAAACTTTCTGCATCTGGAGGTCGTACGCGGCCCGCATTGAGGATCAGGTCACTTGGATGCGGGCCGCCTGAATCCTCATGTCAGTAAACGGATCTTCAGGTGGCGCGCGGCCCGCATTAGCTTACTTGTTTCCTTCACGCGGCCCGCCTGGGGCTTGATTTCCAAGATTTTCAAATCTTTTGTAATCATTAACCTGACCTTTCGGTTTCGAAGGGGTAACTTTGCGATTTGGCCCTCGATTATTTACAATTAAGGGCCTCGTGACTTTTACCCGCATTGTTAAGTCCCCGGTTAGTTTAATTACTATCCGAAAAGCCTTAACTTTTATTGTTGACGCTTTTAACCCCTCACATACGAATTTGATCATAACTTCCTCGTTTTAAAACGGAACCTCGCGAAATTTATATCGTATATTCTAGTGAGCGTATTGTACTGTTACAAAGTCTCGGGTTCGTCAAAGGCTCACTCAGAGGTATAATTTAAACATGTTGACACATTTGACCCCTGTAGTTTGTAATCTCTCACTTTCTTCCGCGTTTCGCTCCGTACGATCCATGATTTATTCGTTTGAAGGTACGAGCATCATTTAGGGTTACTATACAGTATATTTACCCCTCGTTGACATTTTTAACCCTCGAATGTACATACTTTCAAGGTTTGTCAACTTTAGTCCTTTATTTAGTATTTAATACCACGTGTAAACTCATGACACGTGTCAACACATTATTGGACACAAAATTTCGAGGTGTTACATCCTCACCCCCTTAAAATAAATCTCGACCCGAGATTTACTGAAATAAATAAGGGTATTTTTCTTTCATCGTGGATTCAACCTCCTACGTGAATTCGGGACCTCTACGGGCATCCCATTTGACCTTAACAATAGGTACATGCTTCCTTCGAAGCTTCTTTACCTGTCGATCTTCAATCGACAAAGGTTTTTCCACAAATTTTAAGCTCTCATCTATGTGCACATATGTATGTGGTATTACCAGTGATTCATCAGCGAAGCACTTCTTCAGATTGCAGATGTGGAACACATTGTGAATTCCATTGAGCTCCTCCGGTAAGTTTAACTTGTAGGCAACCGACCCGACACGTTCGATAACCTCGAAAGGTCCTATGTATCTCGGGCTTAGTTTGCCTTTCTTACCGAAACGCATCACCCCTTTCCAGGGTGATACCTTGAGTAACACTTTTTCACCTACTTCGAAGTGAAAATCTTTACGCTTTGGATCTGCGTAACTTTTCTGCCTATCTCAGGCAGCCTTGAGACGGTCTCGAATCTGGACAATCATGTCCGTCGTTTCGAAGACTATCTCTGGTCCTGTAATTGGACATCTCCAACTTCCGCCCAACAAACGGGCGATCTACACTTTCTACCGTATAATGCCTCGAAGGGCGCAGCCTTAATGCTGGTATGGTAGCTATTGTTGTAGGAGAATTCGATTAATGGTAGGTTTTTATCCCAACTACCACCCCAAATCGATCGCACATGCACGTAGCATGTCTTCCAACGTCTGAATAGTACGCTCACTCTGACCGTCTGTCTGAGGATGGTAAGCCGTACTAAAATTCAAACGTGTGCCCAAAGATTGCTGGAAACTTTTCCAAAAATGCGACGTGTATCTAGTATCTCTGTCAGAGATAATAGACAAAGGTATGCCATGTAAGGCTACAATCTTGTCAACGTATAACTGGGCTAACATGTCGGAGCTATAAGTCTCCTTGATGGGTAAGAAATGAGCTGACTTGGTCAGTCTATCAACTATAACCCATATTGTATCATTTCCTTTCCTCGTCTTGGGTAACTTGGTAATAAAATCCATAGTTACACATTCCCACTTGCATTCGGGAAGTTCAGGCTGTTGTAGCAAGCCTGACGGCTTTTGATGCTCAGCTTTGACTTGCGCACAAGTCAAGCATTTGGCTACATAAGCGGCTACAGACTTTTTCAAGCCTATCCACCAATAATTTGCCTTTAGATCCTGATACATCTTATCAGCTCCAGGATGAACAGAATATTTGGAACTATGGGCTTCCTGGAGGATAATATCTCGTAGTCCTCCATAAATTGGAACCCATATTCGTCCATTTAATCGTAAAATTCCGTCCTTGCTAAGAGTTAATTGCTCCTCAGTTACTCCTAGCTTTTCTTTAGGATAGTTAGCTTCCAACACAGCCTCCCTCTGTGCAGCTAACAACCTTTCAATCAAATTATTCTTCACTTCAATGCTCTTGGCATTGATTCGGATGGGTTTCACCCTTTCCTTTCGACTTAAGGCATCAGCGACTACATTCGCCTTGCCGGGATGATATCTGATTTCACAATCATAATCATTTAAAGTCTCCATCCAACGGCGCTGCCTCATGTTTAATTCCTTCTGATTAAACAGATGTTGAAGGCTCTTATGATCAGAATAGATCACAAACTTGATACCATACAGATAATGCCTCCACAGTTTTAGTGCGAACACAACGGCACCCAACTCCAAGTCATGGGTGGTGTAATTCTTTTCATGCACCTTTAACTGTCTTGAAGCATAGGCAATAACCTTGCCTTTCTGCATAAGCACACACCCCATGCCAGTGTGTGATGCATTGCAGTAAACTACGAACTCTTCGGTACCTTCAGGCAATGTCAGTACAGGAGCGTTGCTCAACTTTTGCTTCAGAATATCAAAGGACTCTTGCTGCTTAGGACCCCAAACGAACTTTACTATCTTCTTGGTCAAGGAAGTTAAGGGTGCAGCAATCCTTGAAAAATTTTCAATGAAACGCCTGTAATATCCTGCTAATCCCAGGAAACTACGAATCTCTGTCGGCGTCTTTGGTTCTTGCCAATTCATGACAGCCTCCACTTTAGCGGGATCCACTTGGATACCACGCTCGCTGACAACATGTCCTAGGAATTGGACTTCTCGAAGCCAGAATTCGCACTTAGAGAATTTGGCATAGAGTTTCTCATGATGCAGGAGTTTGAGAATACAGCGAAGGTGTTTCTCATGGTCAGCTCGGTTCTTTGAGTAGATAAGAATGTCGTCGATGAAAACGATGACGAATTTGTCTAAGTATGGCTTGCAAACGCGATTCATGAGATCCATGAATGCGGCCGGTGCATTAGTGAGCCCAAAAGGCATCACTAGGAACTCATAATGACCATAACGAGTCCTAAATGCGGTTTTATGTACGTCTTCATCTCTAACTTTCAGTTGATGGTAGCCTGACCTCAAGTCAATCTTCGAGAAATAACTTGCCCCTTGTAATTGATCGAACAAATCGTCGATCCTCGGCAAAGGATACCTATTCTTTATCGTGACTTTATTAAGCTCGCGGTAATCGATGCACAGACGCATCGATCCATCCTTCTTTTTGACAAACAAGACAGGTGCTCCCTAAGGAGATGAACTAGGTTTGATGAAACTTTTAGCTAGCAGTTCATCCAGTTGGGTCCTTAACTCCTTCATTTCGGTTGGTGCTAACCTGTAAGGTGCTCGAGCAACAGGTGCTGCTCCAGGGATGATATCGATCCTGAATTCCACTTGCCTATCTGGTGGTAAACCAGGTAGATCTTCAGGGAAAACTTCTGGGTATTCCGAAATGACGGGAATGTCTTCTATCTTCGGTTTAAGTTCATCGATAATCACTTGTGCCATGTAGATGACACAACCCTTCCTTAAACATTTTGAAGCCTTAAGCATAGTCACTTGCTCAGGCAATCCATACTGGGTATCTCCCTGAATGGTAAGCGATTCACCAGACGGAGTCTTTATCACCACTTGCTTTCTGTTGCAGACGATTTGGGCTGGTTGTGAGATAACCAGTCCATACCCAGCACTATGTCAAAACCGGCCAATTTAAAGGGAAGTAGAGATAGAGGAAAAGAGTGGTTCTTAATGGATATCACACATCCATCTAACACAGAGGAGACGGTTTCTATGGTGCCATCTGCTAGCTCTACCTCATAATTCACATTTAAGGTTTTGACAGGCATATTCAGCAATTTGCAAAATTTATGATCTACGAAAGACTTATCAGCGCCTGAATCAAAAAGTACTCTTGCAAAGACATCATTTACAAGGAAAGTACCTGTGATCACGTTATCGTCTAGCACTGCATCTTTTGCATCCATCCTGAAGACTCTTGCATTGGTCTTCTTGGCCTCTTCAGGCTTCTTGGCGTTTTTAGGGCAGTTGGTTCAAATGTGCCCCTTCTCATTGCAACTGTAGCAAGTTGCATCCTTTAGCTTTTTGCAATCCAAGGTCTTGTGGTCCTTGGACTTGTATATCCCGCAAGCAAATGACTTTGACTGAGTCTGCGAGTTTGATTCGAGTCTACACTTTCCAAAGTGATGTCTCTTGCAATTCTTGCACTTGGGCTTCTCACCAGATTGTTGCCCATCTCTCCTTGACTCAGACCCTTTCTTGTTGTCACCGTTTCCACGGTGCTTCTTGCTCGATCTTCGTGAAGTATCGTCTTCACGTTTTCTCTTCTCAGCTTCTTTGTTCCTCAGCGATCTTTGTCTGACCGCATCCAGAGTAAGGGACAAAGATATGTCAGCTACAGATTTAAAGGTAGCTGGCCGAGAGGCCTTTACGCTTGCCTTTATCTCGGGGGCTAAACCACCGATAAAACGAGCTATTCGTTTTGGTTCCGGGGTTACCAGATACGGAACCAACCGGGACATCGTGTTGAAGCTCGTGAGGTAAGCTTGTCAGTCAAGGTTCGTCATAACCAACGATAGGAAGTCGGACTCGATCTTTTCAACCTCATGTTGAGGGCAGTAATTTTCCTTGATGAGAGAAATGAATTCCTCCCATGTCATGCTGTACAAAACAGCCTTCCCCGAGGCCTGAACCAACGACCTCCACCAAGCCAGGGCTTCGCCCTTGAATGATTGCGAAACAAACTTTACCACGTCTCTCACTGCACAACCACTGATGTCCACCACGGTGTCCATCTCGTCTAACCAAGTCATACAATCTACCGCGCCTTTTCCCCAGTGAAATCTCGGGGTTTGCAAGATACGAAATACTTGTAGGTGCAACCCCTGGCACGAGATGCATCAGTAAACACTTTTTCCTTAGGACGAACACTGTTTTCATTGGATGAGTGGTTATCATCGTCCTTTTTAGGCTTAGACGGGGGTTTGCTGTGAGATTTTGAGTGGGTTTTTGGCTTTGAGTGTGGTTTAGATATGGTTCTGCTCCGGGACTCAGTGTACTCTTCGTATTGTCGATCCAAGGCTGCCTTAACAGCACCGTCAACAAGAGCTTTTAATTCCGCGCCCGTTAAATGAATCTGGGCGTTATCATTTTCATCTTTTTTCGAATGACTATTCACTTCATTTGGATCAGCCATTGTAACTTGAATCTGCTACAGAAGATAACGAAAAAGTTTTATTTAGGAGTTTATTATGGAATTGTCTTTTATGGCAATTCATTAACCATGGTAACAGAGACCATATCTGGTTAATTTGTTACTCACTTTTATTTAGGATTTGAACATAACTTATCCTAATTACAAACAATATTGTTAGTGGCATAAAAGCCTAGTCACAAGGACGTTTTTATATAATATTAGTCGGGATTACAGAGAATCAAGGCATGAAGGTTTGAACCGTAGTCCTTTTATCCCTTTCTGACAGGGAGTCATAGACTACCACTGCCTTTTGTCTTATATGACAATAAGTATGGCCCTTTGGCATTACATCACTAATGAATGTTAAATAAGTTTGGCCCGTAGGCACTACATCGCTAATGGATGTATAATAAATTTGGCCCGTAGGCACTACATCGCTAGTGGATGTTTAATAAATGATCATCTTCATTGACGATTTAACCCATGATTTACAAATCATTAATTTGGGCTTTGAAATCCTTAGAAGGATTCTCGTATAAGAATGACGCGTGCGATTTTAACGAATCACATCTGCCAAGAACGTTAACATGTTTACAGAGGTTAACAGGAAATCTGAATCTTTTAATCAGGTCTTACCATCTTGGCCGGGTCTTATAATGACACCTGGCTAGGTTTCACTCTTAAGATTCTTTATTTAGGCAGATTAATTTAAAAGGAATGATTTATTTCCTATATAATATCAAAATGAAATTTATAACATATATTCCATTAATCATGATAATGGTTACACACTGCCCTAAACGGGACTTTTAAATACTCAAATACCTACGCAGAGGCTTAGGGAAAACAAGTCCACGCAGAGACCAAATACATAGATAGATGTCCGCACAGGGACTAAAAAGATAAGTCCACGCAGGGACTGAAATGCAATTGTCCACGCAGGGACTAAAAGTAATTGTCCGCGCAGGGACTAAAATACTTAAAACAAATGTCCTCACAGGGACTAAAATACTCAAGGCAAATGTCCTCGCAGGGACTTGATTGCAATAGTAAATACAATAATAAATAAGGAGACTAATGATCTCGTTTCTTCCTCCCTTTTAGTAGGTTTGCTAGGCCCTTGAGGAATCCACGATTGCTCTTACGTTCTTGTTTGAAGTCTCGCTCCACACGGTTTAAACGGTGTAGGATTTCTTCTTGCTCCGGTGAAGAAAAATGTGGCTGCTGCGACGGTTGCTGAACCAGAGGTCTAGGAGGTATTGGATACACATGAGCTGAGTAATCTAGTCTCTAAGAGGTTCCATGTGTCACACCCTGGCTTTGCTGAAGCGTGGTTAATTTGGTGTGACTTCTTAATACCATAGCTTAATCATAACAAAGCTATATGAATTAAAAACATGCAAGAATCATCCATTAAGTTTTAAAAACCAAATACAGTATCATTGCTTAAAACGGGATCACGCCCTAACAACCATAACCTTGTTCAACAAACATTACAAACTTAAACATAACATAAACACAGTTTAAGGACTGTGACTTGTCCAGGAAAGAGTCACATTCCCTAAACCCCGGATGATCTTGGGAACTAGTGCAACGGGAAAACGTGCCATACCGTGCCAGATCTTTTAATTCCCTGAAATACATGTAAGTTGAAAAATCAACAATAATGTTGAGCGAGTTCATGTGTAAGTGAGTAAGTAAACCTTTGTATTTATCAAAAATCCTGGTATGTAGCAAATAAGGAAAAATAGATCACCAATGGTTTGCAAGGCCATTGATATGTGTGAAATGCAAGTAGGAAGGCTCAAACCTAGCAGATTTATGCGTCGGGTACAAAGTCATCCCAAGGTCCGTTATGCTGGGCCTGGGACTGGGCTCGCTACACCCAAATAGATCTATCGCTCCTGCCCCTCGGTCCTACCCTGAGGATTAATGACCTCAAGTTTCCGCCTACCCATTCACATGATCTAAAAAGTAACCCTCCTTACGCTAACCATACCATGTATAAAGTAATCATAAACATTGTAACATGTATTTCACCCCCGCAGTTTAGAAAACTGAAAACAGTTAAGAGAAAAGGGGGACATGAACTCACAGTCAGTGCGTCTCTACCAACTACTCCGAATGTCAGCTGTGCGACGACCTACATGTACTAATTCTATTAGACGGATGGCCGTGCCTTAGCTTTATAGTTTAGGTTTTTGGGAAATAGTTAGACAACTATTTCGCGTTTATATTTTGCATGTACTTGGTAGTTAATATCCTTCCCAAGGATGGGGGATTTAATACATGTGCGTTCAATTTATAATATTAAGTCTCACTTAATATATTTCCATTTCTAATTCCATATATAAATATTTTTCTTAAAAATATTATATTTCCATTTCACATAATTTTTCCCCAAAAATAATACGTTGATAAAATACGCGTTCATAATTATTTCCGTATAATGCGTAAGTTACGTTTTAGTAATCGTGTGGTAATAATAATTACCGTTGTAACTTATATGTTTATCGTGAAAGCGTTCGTATTATTTTGGATTCGTCAACGTTTGTAAATATTATTTTTTTTTTCCTAAAAATAATATTTGTGTATTTTCACAAAATAATCATAAACAGTGTTGTGAAAAATATATTTACCAAATATATATTTATCACGTTTAATTTTGTGGAAATCCCACCTCCGAATATTTGTAAATAAAGTCATGGCGAAATATATTTTGAAAACATGTCAAAAATAATTCTAACACTTGTAAATAATTCTAAGTGTTAGGTTTTAGAAAAAATTCGCCAGAGTTTCCTCTGTAACTGGAGGTGGCCACGCTTTCAAGCGTATCATTTTCTTTTACAAAATCATTTCAACAACTTCTTGATTCAATCAAACAATTTCCGACACATCAACTAGTCGACAAGTATGTAAATTGCATAATCGCATGAACTTGTAGTTTTTCCGAAAACTATAGTGTAGATCCCGTTATATTTTGTGGATCTTTGTATAAAATAGTTTAATCTCGTAAAAACCTCGTTTTTAGAATAAATCCATCTTTACATCTTTCCGTCATCTTTTACAAAGATTGTTATTTTGTCGAAACCTTTCGTTTCACAAGTGTTTATACACTTGTGGTTTGTAAAAATCATACTTGTTAGTGTGTCATCCGACTTTTAGAAAACATGATTTTCTTGACACTTGGTCCTTTGAAAATACCACTTGCAGATACGTAGATCTGCTAGTTTTAAACACTATTTTACAAGTAAAAATACTTTTACACAAATTCATGTTTCTCGTGTGGTAGAGTTTCACCTTTTAACCCTTGTACCGTCCGAAACAAGCTTATGTCAAGATCCATGATCTTAACCGAACTGGGTTAAATGGTGATCCGAGCTACCACAACGTAGATCGGGCCTAAATAATCACAACTTTCAAGTACTACATCTTTTACACAATTATTAAGCCTTTAACCAACAAGATTCATGTATTTAGTAGACTTTAAAGATTCAAAATGCAAGTTTCCGAGTTTTAACCGTTACAAATCTTATTAACCACCTTAGATTAGTTCGAGAGGGTTTTTTAAGTGTTATACCTCTAGCTCGGGGCTAGGGAAGAATCTATGCGAAGAAGTGGTGGATAAAAGCAAGATAACGAGGTCCTTCGCCTTCCGTTAGCTCCAAGACTCCTTATGCGTGACCTTGAACACTTGAATGATCTTGGATCTTGAGGATGGAAGTCGAATGATGGATGGATGGTGGTTGTGGATCTCGGCCGAGAGTCAAGGGAGAGGGAGAGAGTGTGCTTGTGTAGTGTAGTGAGAATGGAAGTGATTAATGTGTCATATGGTTTACTTATAGACAATTAGTGTGATCTTGGTCCAGTGGTTTTCATGCCTCTTAGATATTGTGCACAAACAATATAATATTCAAAGTGTGTACCATGGTGTCCCCCTAGTTATGGGGCCGGTTACAAGGGGGGGGGGTCTTGGTCCGATTCCAACTAGATTAGTTAGGTTAGAGTTTAGTTAAGTAGGTTAGATTTAGGGGTTAACTCGGTTAGTGGTGTGATGTGTTCTATAGCGGGTGTTAGGGTATTCAGGGACCCTAACTGGCTCAGAAAAAGACCAATATTGTTAATGTCAATATTTTCACGTTCCGGGTAAAGTCCGGTTGTTCGGTTGGATAGTAATCCGTTAAAGTGCTTAAATAAGCTTTTAAGTGTCGTAAATAACATTTTTAGTGACACAATTTATTCTGCAAAGTTTCAGGAATATTTTCCTCATCTTTTGGCACTTTATTAGTTAGCCAGAAGCTAGTATATTAATTAAAGTGCTGTGTTTCGTGCTTAGAGTACGTTTTAGGCACATCCAGTCATTATATCTTATTCCTAGAGACGCAGTTCTACAACCCTTGTATCCCTACACTCACTATGGGTGTAGTAAAATATTTCTGGCTCATACAGGCCCTTAGAGGCAGTGTCTGCCTGATGCTGGCTTTATCAGCATGTTCAATAGGTTATCCGTTCTAATGCTACTGTGCTTTTGTGCATCATGTTTATCACTAAGGTTCAGCATGTAAAATAATGTAGTGACGGTATGTAAAGTATGATGCAGGTATGTTCAAGTAATAAAGTCAAGTAGCAGTTCATCAGCAATTTCAGTTAAGCACAGTAATCAGGCAGTAATTAATAATTAATTAAATCGTACGGATACCTGGTTTAGTGAGGGTTGTCACATTCTCCCCCCGTTAGAAAAATTTCGTCCCGAAATTTTAAATTCTGCTTGTAGAAGCAGGGTTCTCAGGAAATAGGTGGGGGTATTTCTCTTTCATTCGGTCCTCACGCTCCCAGGTGAATTCAGGACCATGGCGGGCACTCCAACGAACTTTGACGAGCTTGACACTGCTCCGGCGGGTCTTGTTTACTTTCCAATCCGTGACCTCAACAGGTTCTTCAACGAAATGGAGCGTGTCGTCAACATGAATTTCGTCGGTAGGAATGGCAACGGTATCTTGTGTTGGACTCTTCTTCAGATTGGATACATGGAATGTATCGTGAACACCATTTAGTTCAGCAGGTAAATCCAACTTGTATGCTACTAACCCGATTCTTTCCAAGATCTTGAACGGTCCAATATACCTCGGATTCAACTTTCCACGTTTCCCAAAGCGTGCCACACCCTTCCAGGGTGATACCTTCAACAAAACCATATCACCAACCTCAAACTCTAGAGGTTTCCTGCTTCGATCCGCGTAGGCTTTCTGCCGGTCACGAGCCGCACTGATGCGATCTCGTATCTGTGCGATCTTATCTGTGGTTTCCTGTACCATGTCAGGACCAACCAACTGTCTATCACCTGCGTCAGACCAACAGAGTGGTGATCTGCATTTGCGCCCATATAAAGCTTCGAATGGCGCGGCACCAATACTGGTGTGGTAGCTGTTGTTGTATGAAAACTCAACCAGGGGTAAATGCTTATCCAAGCTACCGCCCAAATCCATCACACATGCTCTCAGCATGTCTTCTAGCGTCTGTATCGTCCGCTCACTTTGGCCGTCGGTCTGCGGGTGAAAAGCAGTGCTCAGATTCAACTTTGAGCCAAAATCTTCCTGGAAGGATTGCCATATCCTCGATACGAACCTTCCGTCTCTATCGGAGATGATTGAGAGAGGTACTCCATGGCGTGTAACAATCTCTCTCATGTAAATTTCGGCCAGTTTGCTCGTATTATCCTTCTCTCGGATAGGTAGGAAGTCTGCTGACTTCGTTAAGCGGTCCACTATTACCCAAATAGTGTCATGGCCTCTTGGCGTTCTTGGCAACTTCGTAATAAAATCCATAGAGATTTGTTCCCACTTCCACTTGGGAATCTCTGGTTGCTGCAGAAGTCCCGAAGGCTTCTGGTATTCCGCCTTAACTTTGGCGCATGTTAAACATTTGCTCACATAAACAGCCACATCGCCTTTCATCCTAGGCCACCAATAAAAATCTTTAAGATCCTGGTACATCTTATCCGCTCCAGGATGGATAGAGTACCGCGACTTGTGAGCTTCATCGAAAATAACCTTCCTTAAACCACCAAACAGAGGAACCCAAATCCTTTTCTCAAAACACAACGTTCCTTCCATGTTTAGTACCAATAACTTCTCCATCCCACGGAGATACTCTTCTTCAATGTTTCTTTCCTTGAGAGCTTCTTGCTGCGCTGTTCGAATGCGTAAGGAAAGATCGGTCTGAATAATCATCTCCAAAGCCCTAACCCTTACGGGCTTGATTCTCTCCTTTCGACTTAGGGCATCGGCGACCATATTCGCCTTCCCTGGATGATACTTAATCTCGCAGTCGTAGTCATTCAACAGTTCTACCCATCGTCTTTGCCTCATATTCAACTCCTTCTGGTTGAATATGTGTTGGAGGCTCTTGTGATCTGTGAAGATTGTGCACTTCGTACCATAAAGGTAGTGTCTCCAGATCTTTAGTGCAAAAATTACTGCGCCTAGTTCCAAATCATGTGTGGTATAGTTCTTCTCATGTACCTTCAGCTGGCGTGACGCGTAGGCAATAACCTTTTGGCGTTGCATCAACACACAACCCAATCCTTGACGCGATACGTCGCAGTATACCACAAAATCATCTGTACCTTCTGGTAGGGCTAAGATTGGCGCGTTGCAAAGCTTATCTTTCAATATCTGAAACGCCTCTTCCTGTTTGATTCCCCAATCAAACTTCTTGTCCTTCTGCGTGAGGAGCGTCAATGGTTGAGCGATCTTTGAAAAGTTCTCGATGAATCTTCGGTAATAGCTAGCCAAACCCAAGAATTTCCGAATCTCGGTTGGCGTCTTTGGCGTTTCCCAATCTTTGATCGCCTCGATCTTGGTTGGATCCACGTGGATTCCATCTCCATTTACCACATGCCCAAGGAATTGCACTTCTCTTAGCCAAAACTCGCACTTAGAGAACTTGGCGTACAACTGTTCCTTCTTTAGCAGCTCCAGAATGGCTCTTAAATGCTGCTCGTGCTCAGCCTTCGTCTTTGAATAAATCAAAATATCATCGATGAATACAATCACGAACTTATCCAAGTACGGCTTACAAACTCGATTCATCAAATCCATGAACACTGCAGGTGCGTTTGTCAAACCAAACGGCATAACCAAAAACTCGTAGTGCCCATATTGAGTTCTGAAGGCTGTCTTTGGGATACTCTCCTCCTGTATCCGTAGCTGATGGTATCCAGATCGAAGATCGATCTTTGAATAGAAGCTTGAACCTTGAAGTTGGTCAAACAGATCATCGATTCTTGGCAGGGGATACCTATTCTTGATCGTCAGCTTGTTCAACTCTCTGTAGTCAATGCACATACGGAAACTACCGTCCTTCTTCTTGACAAACAAAACTGGAGCTCCCCAAGGCGAGAAGCTCGGTCGGATGAATCCCTTGTCTAACAACTCTTGAAGTTGTGTCGACAGTTCTTGCATCTCAGACGGAGCAAGTCTGTAGGGTGCCTTAGCCACAGGCGCGGCGCCTGGAACTAAGTCAATGCGAAACTCCACTTGCCTTTGAGGCGGCAAGCCAGGCAAATCTTCTGGGAAAACTTCTGGTACTCCCTTACGACAGGGATGTCTTCGATCTTTGGTTCTTCAGCTTTCTTATCTACAATGTGTGCCAGGAAGGCAGCACATCCTTTCTGTAAACATTTTCGTGCTTTCAAGCAGCTGATAATCCTCAACGGCGTCTCACGCTTCTCTCCATGAACAACAATGGTCTCACCATCTTCGGTCGGGATACGAACGACCTTCTCATGACAAACTATCTCTGCCTTGTTACTGGATAACCAATCCATCCCTACTACCACGTCGAAGCTTCCCAACTGGACTGGTAGTAGATCTAGAGCGAACTCACGCTCTCCCAATTCGATTACACAACCTCGGATAACTTCATTGGCTTCTACCAACTTCCCATTCGCCAATTCGATCGAGTACGGAATATCTAACTTACTAGCGGCTAAACCAAGCATATTCTTAAACTCTAACGACACGAAGCTATAATCGGCGCCAGTATCAAATAAAACGGATGCATAGCGTTGGTTTACAGGGAACGTACCAGTGACAACATTGGGATCCTGGCGCGCTTCCCTTGCTTCTATGTTGAAAACCCTTTCGCGGGCTTGGTTTAATTCCGGGCAATTCCTCTTGTAGTGCCCAAGATCACCACAGTTGAAACATCCGGGCCTTTGCCCATTTCCACCACCGTTTCCAACTTGATTGTTTCTCTGGTTACGATTCATGGCGCCCGCTTGGTTTGCGTTGTTGACTCGGGTTCCATCACCTCCATTGTTCCCTTGGGGGCGATTTCCATTTCCGCCCCGGTTGGTGTTTCTGTTTCCAAATCCTCTCTGGCCTCCCTGGCCAGCAGTGGCCCAACAAGACTCCTTCAGGTGGCCAGTCTTTCCACATGCTTCACAAATCTTCAACCCACAACGACCAGAATGATGGCGCTGGCAGTTATTACACTTGGGCTGGGTGCCCATGTATCCCTTTCCTTTCCTCCCATTACCAGTTGTAACCTGAGCTGGCATACTTGATTCCCCTTTCTTAACCACCACCCCGGTGCCCTGCTTGAAGTTTGAAAACTTCCTCTTGTTTCCTCCAGATGACTCCACATGAGTCTCTTTCTTCTTTGGCTCCACTTCATCAAACTTGTTCAAACGAATTGCCTCCTCGGTGAGAGCCACGCTCAAATCAATGGCTTCAGTGATAGTCGCAGATTTGGAGGAGGTCACCATGCTTATGATTTGAGGAGCTAATCCCCAAATGAAGCGTTCAATTCTCTTGAACTCAGGAGTGACCATGTAAGGTACCACATGCGATAAATCGTGGAATCTCTGAACATACTCTGCTATCTTTGGGCCTTCCATTTTCAGATGCCAGAACTCGGTCTCCAATCTCTGGATTCCAGCGCGGGAACAGTACTTCTTGCGCATGAGTTCTTTCAATTCGGTCCAGCGCGTAAGCAGCAGCTTCGCCAAGGGTCTGTACTTGCAAGTTCCACCAGGATAGGGCTCCATCCAAAAATAGCCCAGAGATATAAGTGACTTGCTGATCCAATGCGCATTTGCTCATGCGAAGAACGGATTCGGTTTTCTCAGCCCAGCGGACAAAGGCGACAGCACCTCCTGTGCCATCAAAGTTTACGGGCTTGCAGTCCAAGAACTGTTTGTAGGTGCACCCTGCACATACATTATAACATATGATCGGCATTAGCACTCCTGCTAAGGGAATCCATTTAGGTCATGGTATGTCTTAATGACTTAGGGTTACCATGAGGTGGATTGTTGTTGTTGCCAGTGTTGCCAGAGTTGCTTCCACTCATTCCTCCTTGAGATGCAGCATATTGAGCAATAGCAGCAGCAATGACTTGCTGTAGTTCGGCCTGGGTAGTAGGCATTTGCTGTTGTTGACGTCTTGGCGGCATCTTCTAAAGATGTGTTTACGTCGGTCAGGCCATAGTAAAGCGTACGTATATAGTAATAGTAATAGCACATAACATCTCATGTTATCAATACTTCACAAATACTAATCACACAACATCCCATGTCACAAATATTATACACACAACATCCCATGTCATAAATATTATACACACAACATCCCATGTCATAACAATATAAATAAGTAATCAAGCGAATCAAATATGATGAGAATACTGCGATTGCCATATATATCGAGACCACAACGTAAGTGTATCAGTACATCACTGTGTCATACAATCATCAATCAACTAGGGGCTACATCACCCCTGTCCAAAAGCTATATCAAATCAGTGTCAAATACATCAAACACATCAAGTATGTGTCAAAAGTCAGTATCATGTAGTCTCCAAAATGCTGTGCAATCAAAAGCAATCGCGGTCCTCTCACCAACGTCTACGCAAGCAGTACTGATGAGCTCTATACAGATGGCGGTGGAGGAGGGGGAAAGTAAGTGTAAAGCAAGCGACGTAACTGGAGCCAGTCCTCCTCCATAGCTCGCTGAGTACGGATAACAGAAGCAACCTGCTGCTCTAGTGTAAAGAGGCGAGCAGCATAATCTGGGGGTAATGATCGACATGGCTGTAGAGGAGAGTGTGTCTGACCATGGCATGAACATGGTGGCAGCTGAGCTCTCTCAAGCTCCAGAAGACGTTGCGTGTGTGACTCGTGCTGATGAACGAAGGACATCAAAACATCCTCTATAGTGTGTCCCACATGAAATGGATGGTAAGGATCAATAGGTGGCATGACTGGTGGTGTCGACCAAAGCAAAGGCTCACTGGTGGGGTCAAACGGTGCCACATGAAACGGTGAAGTAGAGGGTGGAACAGATGACATCTGGGGCATGAAGGGGATAGACATCGGTACATGCCCAAAAGGATGGGCTGAAGAGCCCTCTCCAGGCCTCGCTGGAGGTACAAACTGAGGAACCTGAAAAGTGAAATCAACAGGTCGTGTAGCAGGGATCTGAGGGGGCAAAGGTGGAACATCCTCATCAGCAGGTATCCAACCGTGCTGTGCATGCTCATCTGGTGGATCCATGTGGTCTGCAAACAGTGCGTGCTCAGGCTCAAGTGGAACGGGATCAAATGGGGGAGCAACAAAAGGGTGAACCGGTGCAACGTGATCAACAGGATGGCCAACTGGTATATCAGCAACAAAAGGTGGAGGAACAACAGGATCGACAGCAATAACATGATCACCCTCCAGATGATCATCGACAGGCGGGTCAGCTAGAACAGGCTCAACTGGGATGCCAGCATGTACGGGGTCATGCTCGGGCATAGGATCTAGAGCAGCCGCCTGCTCAGGAGCCAAGGCAGGCTCATGGTCATCAAAAGCCATCTCGAAATCAAACTCGGGATCAATAGGATCAACTCGATCAGCGGGATCCTCCATGGGCTGGTCCATCGGGATAAACTCAATATCATGATCCGGGTCGAATCCCGGAGGAAAGATGGGATCAGAATCCTCTATGTCATCATGGTCAAATGCAAAGCTAGGAATAGGTGCGGCAGAGGATGCCTGGTCAGGATCCGAGTCGTGTGCAAAGTGCTGTGCGCTCACCTCGTGAGAAGGTGCGGATGCCACAGACTCAAAGGAGTCTGGGACCGGTGAATGTGCGGGTGAGTCCTCGGCAGGAGCATCAACGATCATCAGAAGATCGCCAGCAGGAAGTAGGGCTGCGTCCGGGATCTCATCCTCGATAGGCTCATCCTCAAACAGACCGATATCGCCGTCAGCCTCGGCGTCGTGAAGTAAGTCATATGCTGGATAAACGGCTAAAGGTATAGGAGCCGGAATCACTACTAGAGGTAGGTACTCAGCAGGAGGGCCATCTGCAGGCTCATCAGCACCCTCGGGTAGTGCGAAGGGCTGGAAATCGTCATCGTCCGTGCTGGTAGAATCAGATGTATACACCTCATGCTCCGAAGATGGGAGGTCATCAGATACGATAGGTCTGGGTCCGGTGGTGTCCGAATCGCCAGTACCAGGCGAGTCCATGAGTCTGTAACATAAACATAAATATGCACAAATAATCAGTCATACAATCAGGTAATCACATAAGTTACCAAGTAAGATATCACATAATTCTCCTAGTCCCACTAGTCTCCCAGCCTCCCAGACTGCTCTTCCTAGTCCCACTAGCCAATTCTCTCAGCCTCCCAGACTGCTCTTCCTAGTCCCACTAGCCTCCCAGTCTCTCAGACTGACATTCCTAGTCCCACTAGCCAATTCTCCCAGCCTCCCAGACTGACTCCCTAGTCCCACTAGAAAATTCTCCCAGCCTCCCAGACTGACTCCCTAGTCCCACTAGACAACTACCTCGATCCATTGGATCGAGCCTCGGTCTCCCAGACCAAGCCTCAGCCTCCCAGACTGAGCCTAAAAATAATAAATAAAATGCGCTCAACATTTGTTTATAAAAACGTTTTGGATCTGGACTTAAGTGGTATGCAGTAAAAATGTTTTCGTGAGAGCCCTAGTGATCATAGTCTAGACTCGAGAAGGAATCCTAGTTCGCTATGATCAGAGCTCTGATACCAAGCTGTCACACCCTGGCTTTGCGGAAGCGTGGTTAATTTGGTGTGACTTCTTAATACCATATCTTAATCATAACAAAGCTATATGAATTAAAAACATGCAAGAATCATCCATTAAGTTTTAAAAACCAAATACAGTATCATTGCTTAAAACGGGATCACGCCCTAACAACCATAACCTTGTTCAACAAACATTACAAACTTAAACATAACATAAACACAGTTTAAGGACTGTGACTTGTCCAGGAAAGAGTCACATTCCCTAAACCCCGGATGATCTTGGGAACTAGTGCAGCGGGAAAACGTGCCATACCGTGCCAGATCTTTTAATTCCCTGAAATACATGTAAGTTGAAAAATCAACAATAATGTTGAGCGAGTTCATGTGTAAGTGAGTAAGTAAACCTTTGTATATATCAAAAATCCTGGTATGTAGCAAATAAGGAAAAAGAGATCACCAATGGTTTGCAAGGCCATTGATATGTGTGAAATGCAAGTAGGAAGGCTCAAACCTAGCAGATTTATGCGTCGGGTACAAAGTCATCCCAAGGTCCGTTATGCTGGGCCTGGGACTGGGCTCGCTACACCCAAATAGATCTATCGCTCCTGCCCCTCGGTCCTACCCTGAGGATTAATGACCTCAAGTTTCCGCCTACCCATTCACATGATCTAAAAAGTAACCCTCCTTACGCTAACCATACCATGTATAAAGTAATCATAAACATTGTAACATGTATTTCACCCCCGCAGTTTAGAAAACTGAAAACAGTTAAGAGAAAAGGGGGACATGAACTCACAGTCAGTGCGTCTCTACCAAGTACTCCGAATGTCAGCTGTGCGACGACCTACATGTACTAATTCTATTAGACGGATGGCCGTGCCTTAGCTTTATAGTTTAGGTTTTTGGGAAATAGTTAGACAACTATTTCGCGTTTATATTTTGCATGTACTTGGTAGTTAATATCCTTCCCAAGGATGGGGGATTTAATACATGTGCGTTCAATTTATAATATTAAGTCTCACTTAATATATTTCCATTTCTAATTCCATATATAAATATTTTTCTCAAAAATATTATATTTCCATTTCACATAATTTTTCCCCAAAAATAATACGTTGATAAAATACGCGTTCATAATTATTTCCGTATAATGCGTAAGTTACGTTTTAGTAATCGTGTGGTAATAATAATTACCATTGTAACTTATATGTTTATCGTGAAAGCGTTCGTATTATTTTGGATTCGTCAACGTTTGTAAATATTATTTTTTTTTCCTAAAAATAATATTTGTGTATTTTCTCAAAATAATCATAAACAGTGTTGTGAAAAATATATTTACCAAATATATATTTATCACGTTTAATTTTGTGGAAATCCCACCTCCGAATATTTGTAAATAAAGTCATGGCGAAATATATTTTGAAAACATGTCAAAAATAATTCTAACACTTGTAAATAATTCTAAGTGTTAGGTTTTAGAAAAAATTCGCCAGAGTTTCCTCTGTAACTGGAGGTGGCCACGCTTTCAAGCGTATCATTTTCTTTTACAAAATCATTTCAACAACTTCTTGATTCAATCAAACAATTTCCGACACATCAACTAGTCGACAAGTATGTAAATTGCATAATCGCATGAACTTGTAGTTTTTCCGAAAACTATAGTGTAGATCCCGTTATATTTTGTGGATCTTTGTATAAAATAGTTTAATCTCGTAAAAACCTCGTTTTTAGAATAAATCCATCTTTACATCTTTCCGTCATCTTTTACAAAGATTGTTATTTTGTCGAAACCTTTCGTTTCACAAGTGTTTATACACTTGTGGTTTGTAAAAATCATACTTGTTAGTGTGTCATCCGACTTTTAGAAAACATGATTTTCTCGACACTTGGTCCTTTGAAAATACCACTTGCAGATACATAGATCTGCTAGTTTTAAACACTATTTTACAAGTAAAAGTACTTTTACACAAGTTCATGTTTCTCGTGTGGTAGAGTTTCACCTTTTAACCCTTGTACCGTCCGAAACAAGCTTATGTCAAGATCCATGATCTTAACCGAACCGGGTTAAATGGTGATCCGAGCTACCACAACGTAGATCGGGCCTAAATAATCACAACTTTCAAGTACTACATCTTTTACACAATTATTAAGCCTTTAGCCAACAAGATTCATGTATTTAGTTGACTTTAAAGATTCAAAATGCAAGTTTCCAAGTTTTAACCATTACAAATCTTATTAACCACCTTAGATTAGTTCGAGAGGGTGTTTTAAGTGTTATACCTCTAGCTCGGGGCTAGGGAAGAATCTATGCGAAGAAGTGGTGGATAAAAGCAAGATAACGAGGTCCTTCGCCTTCCGTTAGCTCCAAGACTCCTTATGCGTGACCTTGAACACTTGAATGATCTTGGATCTTGAGGATGGAAGTCGAATGATGGATGGATGGTGGTTGTGGATCTCGGCCGAGAGCCAAGGGAGAGGGAGAGAGTGTGCTTGTGTAGTGTTGTGAGAATGGAAGTGATTAATGTGTCATATGGTTTACTTATAGACAATTAGTGTGATCTTGGTCCAATGGTTTTCATGCCTCCTAGATATTGTGCACAAACAATATAATATTCAAAGTGTGTACCATGGTGTCCCCTAGTTATGGGGCCGGTTACAAGGGGGGGGGGGTCTTGGTCCGATTCCAACTAGATTAGTTAGGTTAGAGTTTAGTTAAGTAGGTTAGATTTAGGGGTTAACTCGGTTAGTGGTGTGATGTGTTCTATAGCGGGTGTTAGGGTATTCAGGGACCCTAACTGGCTCAGAAAAAGACCAATATTGTTAATGTCAATATTTTCACGTTCCGGGTAAAGTCCGGTTGTTCGGTTGGATAGTAATCCGTTAAAGTGCTTAAATAAGCTTTTAAGTGTCGTAAATAACATTTTTAGTGACACAATTTATTCTGCAAAGTGTTAGGAATATTTTCCTCATGTTTTGGCACTTTATTAGTTAGCCAGAAGCTAGTATATTAATTAAAGTGCTGTGTTTCGTGCTTAGAGTACGTTTTAGGCACATCCAGTCATTATATCTTATTCCTAGAGACGCAGTTCTACAACCCTTGTATCCCTACACTCACTATGGGTGTAGTAAAATATTTCTGGCTCATACAGGCCCTTAGAAGCAGTGTCTGCCTGATGCTGGCTTTATCAGCATGTTCAATAGGTTATCCGTTCTAATGCTACTGTGCTTTTGTGCATCATGTTTGTCACTAAGGTTCAGCATGTAAAATAATGTAGTGACGGTATGTAAAGTATGATGCAGGTATGTTCAAGTAATAAAGTCAAGTAGCAGTTCATCAGCAATTTCAGTTAAGCACAGTAATCAGGCAGTAATTAATAATTAATTAAATCGTACGGATACCTGGTTTAGTGAGGGTTGTCACACCATGGAGAGCATTGTAATTAGCCGCTACCACGTATGGATCGGCATCATAGTTATAGTTGTAGTGCGTGTGAGTCGGCTGCTCAAACGGGTTGTACGCGGTGGAACCGCCGTATGCTGGTATCGGATTGTCATATCCGAATGGTGGCGGAGGTGGTGCAACTGGTGCAGAATTCACCTCTGTAGGGTGACCCGAAGGTTCACCTAATTGTGGTTCTTCAGGCACTGACGGAAAGTGACTCGCACTCGAGTGGCGAGGGGTGCTGAAATGGAATTCCCCTCCTCGGGTGGACATCCGCGCGCCTGATCTTCTACGCCTTGGCGGATCTGGAATTACTGGTTGAACCGGTGGCGGTTGAGGCGGTGGCGTAACTGCCACGAACCGCGAATCCTCTGAAGGATCCTGTTGTTGCTGTTGGTTGTGAGGCGAGAAATGATGTGAAGGTGTGAAGTACCAATTACATTGGTCAAACCTCGCCTGGTAACTGTCGGGACCTTGATAGGGTGTTCCATGGAAGGATGACCCATCAGAGATCTCGATAGGATGGTTGGGAGTACCCCTTACAGGCTCGACGGGATCTGTATCCTCGTCCATATCCACTGCATTATCTTCAGAAAAGTGATCCTCTGGTCCCAAAGGGTTATACCCTATTGGTTCTTGGACATAATCAGCCGGGTTAAACTGTCCTACGAAGAAAGGAGAAGGATCGCCATAAGAACGGTGCGAAGCAGATCGCTGAAGAGGTATGAACGAAGGTTGAGGGTTATTGGGTTCATTTTCTGAGTTTGGTCCAAAAGAATGATGGTATGAGGGTGTCGAACTGTGCGAGGTGGAATGTCTCGCAGGTTCAAAGAGGTTTCTTCTTCGTCTCTGTGGTTCCTCACTTCTTGTACTAGAAGGAGCTCGCATGTTCGAAGGTCCGGCCTCGTGATCATTGTGAGTGATCGGCCCTTTGCCTCTTCCTCCTCTTCCTCTTCTAATTGCTGGTGGCATATTTCCTGCTTTCAAAACTTTGAATCACAATAAACAATAAAAAGACAAACTGGAATAACAATTCGAATCTGTCCTATGTTCTTGTCTAGACTCAAGTATGTGCAATTGTGTCATTGAGATTAAACACAAAAGCTAGTGTTTAATTCGCTCAACGTTGGCTCTGATACCAACCTGTCACACCCCGATTTCCACGTGTCTCACCGGTGGGCCCGGTGGGGGATTACCGTGACGTAGTTGGCAACAATATAGTCAAACCACACAATATATGAATGCACAGCGGAAGCATAAAGATAATTATATTTCAACCATTGCTTGCAATATCAATGTATTACGAATAGTCGAAAATGTATCCATAGGGGATCAAATAAAATATAAGTATTGTTCAACAGACGTAGGCATCTTAAGCTTGCGAGACTCTTTATTGATGCTAAGGAGAAATAGCCAGCCAATTACGCTTAGTACCTGCATTTAATCTTTTTGGGAAAATACGTCAGTTTACACTGGTAAATACATTCAACCGACACTTTTGTAAAATGTTTATTAAAATTGATTTGAATGCACAAGGCACAAACTCTTTTATAACTTGGGAGAATTATTTAAATTTATAATCTTGTTAACGGATTACATGTTCCTTGTGCGTTCAGTAGCCCGGATCTTGTCCGGGTTAAAGATCAATAGACACACCACATCAACTATTTATGCACTGACGAGTGTACGCTTACACTCCGCGCTTAGGTCGTGGCCATTTCGTAAAATGCTGCCAGGGATATCCGGGACATGGTCATTAACCCCCTAAAGGCTTTAAGTAACAAGACTGTTTAAACGAGCCGATCAAATTTATTCAATTACCCACTCAATGGTGGAGAATTTGATGCCCGATCAAGCGGTATGCTATATACCGTAACCCAAGCCCGTATAACGGAAAATAAGTTAAAAGTATTTACCTTTGCAAGTATAAATCCTTAATCGAATAAATTGCAAATAGCTTTTACTGGTCTCCTATTCTGAAACGAAGGTTTAAAATAACCTATTAGAATCCTAACGGGTCTTTAATTTAGCCGTAGCTTAGACCGGTCAGTTTCAAAGGATAATTACGGTTTAATCGCGTGAAAGGCGAAAACCAGGAATGGAATGTGATTTGGACCCAACAAGTTTGAAGACTTGTTTTATATGGGTATAATAACCACACTCTGGATTTTGGGGTCAAAACAATATGGTTTGACCCGTTTCGGCTAGTTTATGTAAACTAGTTACATAAGCCGAACCGTGCGCGTAAAAAGGCGCAACGGGTAACTGTAAGAGTCCTACACTGATTTCTTAAGTCAATATGCTTTAAAGAGGTTGTGGTATCCGTAGGATACCTTCCATAATGCCCGTAACGAGTTTTAATCCATTTTATGCCCCGTAGGGGTATTTCGGTCTTTTTAAAGATTATAAAAGAGGTTTCTGAGTTCTACAGGAAATCTGAGTTTCCTGAACAGTTTATAAAGTCCAAAATACTTTATTTATTATTTAAAATCAGTAGCAACTGGAATCGGGTCAAAAGACCTTGTAGAACTCAAGTTATGGCCGAAAAAGGTATATTCGGTATTTACCGAACCGTTGCCATAACCGCAGGTTATGAGCAGGTTAAAAATAATTAAAAATCTTTAAAAATCCCAAAATATTATTTTACATCAATGTGTAAAAGGTTTGGTATCGAAATCTGGGTTTAGATAGGCGTTATGCTAATTGCGCTATTTAATTACTAAAGTTTCCGTAATTTGCGCTATTTAGCATAACTCCTATTTTGGACCTCGGATTGACGTGAAATTTTAGGGACATGCTTAGAAGTCAGTAACCAAGGTTATGGTTCCTTCACGTGTCCGAAATTCTCGTTTTAAATTAAAAGGGCGTTACGGTCAACTTTTAAGCATTTAACGGAAAGGTGTAAAAGACTCGGACAAACAACGAACCGGTCGCAGAGGGTTATACCATCATGTAACCTGGTCCTAAGAGAGTCCTAAGGCATATATAAATCATACTTTAACGAGTCAGAACTGAAGTCAAAGCAAAAGTCAAAGTTTTGCGACTTTCGGCTCCAAACCGGGTCAAAATAGTAAATGGTCGGATCAAACAAGCTTAGACTAGTTAATATACTTATTATCATATTTTATGAGTGTTAAAACAGGTTACACACAACTTACATTACTGATTATGCATGAAATCACAAAATAGCATTTCTGTTGACTTTTTCTAAGCACGTTTGACTCGACATTTGGACTAGTTAGAGTGGGAATCAGAGGGTGCCCTTTTAGGGGTTTAAAGCCCACATGATTACCAACGTATAACTACCTTTGATTCGACAAACCACTGGACCATTTGTGATTTATCGCAAAGTCAATCGTTAATTACGATAGATTGACTTTTAAGCTAAACTATGCAAAAACTAAGCCACAAAGGGTTGGGCATACTTACAGAAGCTTGGTGCACGACTAGAGATGTTAGAGGAATGCTTTGGAGCTCCAGAGATGAACTAGAAGGCAGGTTTGAGGTGTGTTGAACAATGGAACACTACCTTGCCTTTTATAGTGAAAAATTGAGCTCAAGATCATTACAACTCACCCTACAATGGTTCATGGATGATCAGCAGGTGTCCCTGGGTGCTAGGGGACATGTAGGGGGCGCCCATGCTTCAATTAATGCATCAATGATCGTTTACAAGCTCAAACATTGCATCTGTCCAAACTTTCTGCATCTGGAGGTCGTACGCGGCCCGCATTGAGGATCAGGTCACTTGGACGCGGGCCGCCTGAATCCTCATGTCAGTAAACGGATCTTCAGGTGGCGCGCGACCTGCATTAGCTTGCTTGTTTCCTTCACGCGGCCCGCCCGGGGCTTGATTTCCAAGATTTTCAAATCTTTTGTAATCATTAACCTGACCTTTCGGTTTCGAAGGGGTAACTTTGCGATTTGGCCCTCGATTATTTACAATTAAGGGCCTCGTGACTTTTACCCGCATTGTTAAGTCCCCGGTTAGTTTAATTACTATCCGTAAAGCCTTAACTTTTATTGTTGACGCTTTTAACCCCTCACATACGAATTTGATCATAACTTCCTCATTTTAAAACGAAACTTCGCGAAATTTATATCGTATATTCTAGTGAGCGTATTGTACTGTTACAAAGTCTCGGGTTCGTCAAAGGGTCACTCGGAGGTATAATTTAAACATGTTGACACATTTGACCCTTGTAGTTTGTAATCTCTCACTTTCTTCCGCGTTTCGCTCCGTACGATCCATGATTTATTCGTTTGAAGGTACGAGCATCATTTAGGGTTACTATACGGTATATTTACCCCTCCGTTGACATTTTTAACCCTCGAATTTACATACTTTCAAGGTTTGTCAACTTTAGTCCTTTATTTAGTATTTAATACCACGTGTAAACTCATGACACGTGTCAACACATTATTGGACACAAAATTTCGAGGTGTTACACTAATCTTGTTCTTAGAAACTCTAGTCACACTTGGCATCACCACATTACACTTGATCACCTATAAATAGAACCTTAAGTTGTACTAGTTCACCACACCTTTATCACTTCACTCTTTAAAACATTTGTGGAGCTCTTCTCTGCATTTAGGAACGTTCCTTTTGAGGTTCTAGTTGTCTTCAAGTTTAGGTAAGTGATTCTCTTTAGTCAATTTTCGGTTTAGCATTCAATTCCTAGTCGAAAGTCAAGCAGTTTGACTTTTTCTTTGACTTTCGGTTCTAACCTCTTTGGTCAACCCAAAAACCCAATCAAACCTGTCCACAAGATCATCATAATGTAGGGTATAATTTTACGTAATTATATTCCATGATCATCACGTTTAAGTGGGTCAAATGACGAGTCAAACATAGAATTCGTAAAAAGTAAAAAACGCCCTTTTGGCGTATAATCATATAAAAAGGTTTTAAAGCCTATGTAACTTATATTTTGACTTGAGACAAGTTATATAACATCATAAAATGTATTCAAACATGTCAGACTCGTGATAAACCCAATCGACCACCTGATCCCGTATATATGCGCACGACTAGTTAAATGGCATAAACCATATAAACTAGTCATATAAGGTTAAACCTTTTCAAAACCTTTCTAAATCAGAATGTTTGGCTAATAAACCCATATTATACAAGACTCCTCACTCATAAGGGTATAAACCACGTTCTATCCGGTCAACGCTTAATCTAGCGGAACCAAGCGTAATTCTAAGTTAACGAGTCAAAGTCAAAAGACTTACCAATGACCCGTAAACATTCTAATGGATAATAATTCTGTTCATTCTGGACTATAGAGCTCTCCGGATAATCTCACATAGGTTTAATATTTTTTAATACGGCTTTGCTACGAGAATCGAATAAATTGTTTTAACAGCTAGCAAAGGTATATACTTTTAGCCTATTTTATTTATAAAACTTGGGATATGGCATCATAACATTTGGGGGTTAATAGTGCCGTGCCTGGGCGTCTCGACTCATTAATTATAATGGCCATATAAAATACGACTTTGCTACGAGAATCGAATAAATTGTTTTAACAGCTAGCAAAGGTATATACTTTTAGCCTATTTTATTTAGAAATGTTACAGCTCGATTTAATCTGTTATGCTTCATAACATTAAACACTTGGGGGTTAATAGTGCCGTGTCTGGGCGTCTCGACTCATTAATTATAATGGCCATAAAAAATAAGCATGGGTTGTAGGTATACACCTGACAGACGCTACATATTAAAGATGGTGTGTATATTAATCACGTACCGACATTTGATCCGGTCCCCGACTGTATTGAGAAACATGTAAAACTGGTAACAAGAAATCTATCCCAAAGTAAAAATAAAATGATTACCAACTGGTTTTCATATATTTATCAGATGATATTGAAAAAAAAAAGATTTTCAAAAGAGTCAGTTAATAGTATTTAATAGTGAAAACTGGCGTATTATTAAAGATTGACCTGAGGTGACGAACCTCAATAGTAGGTTGTGTCACACCCCAACCGATGACGGAAACATCGGGGCGCGACACTGAGCGAAACAGATTGTCCAGGAGAAATCCATAACAACTAATATTACCGAATATTTAACGTTAAGTCCTATACCAAAACATATCCAGCAAAATAATTATTACAGACATATTATCTCAAAGACAATAAATTGTTCCGACAACTCAGAATTTAAATAGTGTTCGTTTCTAGACCCATCCTAGCTTGATTCCAAAAAGATAGCAAGCAAACACCCTAAGCGTTCAAACACCTGTCACATACGTTAAAATAGAGGACAATACACATAGTGTAAAGGTGAGCATACAAGTTTAATAGTATAATAGTATTCAAAATCGTTTACGCATAACTAGCAAGTAACATGTAGCAAAGTGAAGGCTAGTAGGTTATCGACAATGAAATATGCACAGACGTGACTGCGAGTTGTAGAATGCGCAACACATATCCCCACTGGGACACGTGAAGTAAAGCCCTTAACAACCCCTGTCCATGACAGGTGCTGAGTCCAAACTATAGTACTATCGTTGCTAAGGTTTCAGGCAACAATCACTGTGTAAACATAACATACAAGCATTCATCGAATAACACGTAACATGCAATAACGGTCAGCGTATAAATAGTGTTTGTGTTGTGTGATCGATGTGATTTGAATAAGTAACGTATGTAACACCCAAAAGTGCGTAAAGTAAAAAGGGATCGAGTAAACTCACAGATCGTGTTTAGTAAATAAACACTCTCTTGGATTGAAGGGAGCGCTGAGAGATTAGCCTGAACAGTTAGCGATAGCATAAGCGAGGAGCGGCGCGTAAAACGATGCAAGTGAGCCAAGTGACGAATGGTAATCCGGTCGGATGGCAATCCGAACGGATGGTCATTCGATCGGATGTTAATCCGTTCGGATGGTCATCCAATCGGATCATCATCCGATCGGATGACCATTCGGTCGAATTGACATTCGTTTGGGATGGATGTGTTTGTGTATGATGGCTTTGAAGTTTTCGTTGTAGCATTTTAAAATCAGGGAAGTATCTCTACCTTTCAGGTCGTTCGATCGAACGGAAGTTCGATCGGATGCCGATCCATCCGGCGAGACATTTCTTTGGAGAACAAGTTCACAGCAGGATTGTCATTCGATCGGATGGTCTTCCGATCGGATGGCAATCCGTTAGAAACTGTTGAACTTTGAAAATTATTAAAAATTTTAAGTGTTGGAACCAAATGCAATCCGATCAGATTGTCATTCGATCGGATGGCAATCCGATCGGACAGCGATCCGTCCAACGGTATGACTGTTTGCAAACTTGGAAATTCGTTAAGTTTTGAAAGTTTTGAGGTTTGCTCGAGATGGTATGACAACGTGTTAAACAACGAAAACTCCATCAGACCCAGGTTATCCGATCGAACGCGAATCACCCAATCCGATCAGTTAACTGTTCGTGACAGGTGGTTTCATGTTCAACCCAAAATCGGTTGACTCGTTGATAGGATTCAGATCTCAAACCAACACCTCGCTAAGAATTTAGTAGAAGACCTGAATGAGCTCCGATTCTATCGGTTTTGAGTGCATTGAGTGTAAAAGAGTTGAAAGAAAGTTGGAAAAGTATCTTTCAATCCTTTTAACCTTGAAAATGTTTAGATCTATGTGAAATCATTGTTAAATCATGTGGAAATCCTTCATATCTGAGTTGTTTTTGGTGGAATGAGGCCAAAAATCGAAGTTCATAAGAACTCCATGATGACATCACCCTAAAACACCTCAAATCCATTGATTTCACGGCTAAAAGTTAACATTCAAAGGTGAAAATGATGAAGAAGTGTGTGTAGATCATAGAAGTACAAGATTTGGGGAAGAAACTTACAAGAATCGCGAGAAATCGAGAGAAAAGAGGGCTTGAGCGCTGGTCAAACGAGAGAGAGCTGTCACATCACTGTTGTGATAGGACAGGGGGTATTTATAGGTTGCCAAATGAGGAAAGAGGGGCTGGTGTGCGGATCAGATGTCACTCCGATCGGATGGCCATCCGATCAGACCATTGGATCGAATGGTCATTCGATCGAGTGGCTCCGGCGAGTTGAGTTTCGGTGTTTCGTTTTGCGTTCTGAGCGTTGCGATGCGTTTAAGCGAGTATGCGACCCGATAGTAATAGCTACAAATAACTTAATCGACACTCACTATATCTAACATACAATCATCATAAATAACTTGTGTTTAGCGTTTGCGATTAGATTGTGTTGCGATACAGTTACGATTGCGTTTTGATTAATCACCCCAAACATAAAATAAACAGGCACAAGTAACACATAAATAGCACACACACGTAAACAATATCCAGAACGCATAATTCGATTTGCGAATGCGATTAGCGATAAAGTGATAATCATCGATTAAACCTCGATTATTAATAGATACTCCACATAATACAACTAAAGCAAACAAATAAAAGAATTCGGTTACAAGTCAAGGTGTACAATCCATAGTTAAGCAAGGAGTGACAGATCGCAATTAGCAATCTTTTCTTCCTTTGACTTTGAGTTTGACTTTCCAAACGCGGGTTGTTACAGACGTACAGCCTCCCCTTCTTTAGGGAATTTCGTCCCAAAATTAGGCTTTAGTCGTAACAAAAAACTGCGGGTACTTCGCCTTCATGTCACTTTCGAGTTCCCAGGTGAACTCTGCGCCGCATTTCCCTTCCCAGCGAACCTTCACAATGGGAATGCGTGAGCGCCTGAGCTTCTTGGTTTCTGGGTCCATGATCTCGACAGGCTTTTCCATGAAGTGTAATGTTTCGTCCACTTGCAGATCCTCAAGTGGCACTTGTAAATCTTGCTCGGCCAGGCACTTTCTGAGGTTCGATACATGGAAATTCAGGTGGACGTTGCTAAGTTCCTCAGGTAGTTCGAGTCTGTAGGACACTTTGTCGATCCTTTCCAGAATCTTAAAGGGTCCAACATATCGAGGCGCGAGCTTTCCTTTCTTGCTGAATCTGATCACACCCTTCCAAGGTGAAACCTTTAGAAGTACGTGATCGCCAACGTCAAATTCAAGGGGCTTGCAGCGTCTATCGGCGTAACTTTTCTGACGACTCCGAGCTTTCAGCAGATTGTCTCGAATTTGGAGGATCTTGTCAGTCGTTTCTTGCAATAACTCAGGACCGGTTATTTGCGTCTCTCCGATCTCGTGCCATACAATAGGCGATCGACATTTTCTTCCGTATAATGCCTCAAATGGTGCCATTTGGATGCTAGAATGATAAATGTTATTGTACGAGAATTCGACTAAAGGTAAGTGCACGTCCCAATTACCACCGAAATCTATGACACACGAGCGAAGCATGTCTTCAAGAGTACGAATCGTTCTTTCAGTCTGACCGTCAGTTTGGGGATGGAAAGCGGTACTTAGATTAAGCATAGTACCGAGAGCAGATTGAAACGTTTCCCAAAGACGCGAGGTAAACAGACCATCGCGGTCAGCGATGATGTCACGAGGTGTTCCGTGTCGACAGATGATTTCGTTGGTGTAGATCCGGGCTAATTTTTCTACCTTAAAGTCTTCTCGTATCGGCAGAAAATGAGCAAATTTAGTCAAACGATCAATGACAACCCAGATGCTGTCGTGACCTGATGGCGTGCGCGAGAGTTTCGTTATGAAGTCCATGGCTATGCTCTCCTATTTCCACATCGGGATCTCGGGTTGTACGAGCAAGCCAGAGGGTCTTTGGTGCTCGGCCTTGACTTTCGAACAAGTCAGGAACTTCAAAACATAGAGAGCGATATCTTTCTTCATGCCCGGCCACCAGTACTTGTAGCGAAGGTCCTGGTACATTTTATCGGCACCGGGATGAATAGAATATCGAGACTTGTGGGCTTCGTCCAGCAGAATTTGTCATAGGTTAGTATGCTTGGGGATCCAAATTCGGTCTAGATAATGGAATTTGCCATTCGATTTATTCTCTAGCTGGGCCCCATCGTTAAGAATCCTTTCCTTCTTTAATGTGCGTTCGGTAAAACAAGTATGTTGGGCGTCACGGATAATAGTTTCGAGACGGTGCTAGGCGTGAATATTACGAGCGCTATGCAAATAGCTTCGTCGGCTCAGAGCGTCGGCAACAACATTTGCTTTGCCAGGACGATAACGAATCTCACAGTCATAATCATTAAGAAGTTCAACCCATCGGCGCTGGCGCATATTCAGTTCCTTTTGACTCAAGATATGTTGCGGTCTCTTATGGTCTGTGAAGACCGTACACTTGGTACCATAAAGGTAGTGTCGCCAAATCTTTAATGCAAAAACAACTGCACCAAGCTCGAGATCGTGGGTTGTATAGTTCTTCTCGTGGATCTTGAGCTGACGAGACGTGTAAGCGATAACCTTGTCCCGTTGCATGAGAACACAACCAAGACCAAGGTTCGAGGCATCGCAATAGACTAGGAAGTCATCGTTTCCATCGGGTAAAGCGAGAACGGGAGCATTGCAGGCATATGCTTGAGAGTTCGAAAGGCAGTCTCTTGTTCAGTTCCCCAAACAAAAGGCTTGTCCTTATGCGTGAGAGAAGTAAGAGGCACAACGATTTTGGAGAATCCTTCGATAAATCGGCGATAATAGCCCGCTAGTCCGAGAAAAGAACGGACTTTAGATGGGTTCTTAGGTGTAACCCAACTCTTAACAGCTTCGTTCTTCGCGGGGTCAACGTGAATACCTTGACTATTGACAATGTGACTGAGGAATTGAACCTCCTCCACCCAAAATTCACACTTGGAGAACTTGGCATAGAGTCGATTCCATTAGAGTAACTCGAGAACCAAACGTAGGTGCTGCACGTGTTCGGTTTTGGACTTGGAATAGATCAGGATATCATCGATGAATATGATGACGAAACGGTCGAGAAAGGGTTTACACACGCGATTCATCAGATCCATGAAAACCGCGGGTGCGTTGGTTAACCCAAAGGACATAACAACGAATTCATAGTGGCTGTATCGAGTTCGGAAAGCGGTCTTCGGTATATCTTCCTCCTGAATGCGTAACTGGTGATAGCCTGAGTGTAGATCGATCTTAGAGAAACACGTAGAACCTTGCAGTTTCGAGGCAGAGGATAGCGATTCTTGATAGTCAGCTTATTCAATTCCCAGTAGTCGATGAACATCCTGAACGACTCGTCCTTCTTTTTAATGAAAAGAACTGGTGCGCCCCAAGGAGAGGTGCTAGGGCGAATGAAGCCTTTGTCAAGTAATTCCTGGAGTTGACTCGAGAGTTCGCGCATTTCAGATGGAGCGAGTCCATAAGGAGCTCTAGCAACAGGATTGGCTCCAAGAATGAGGTCGATACGAAAGTCGATATCACGACTCGGAGGTAAACCAGGTAGATCCTCAGGAAACACAAGAGGAAAATTACGAACCACAGGCACCTTGTCTATTGCCTTAACTTCCTTTTTCTCCGCTACTACAATGTGCGCCAAGAAAGCTTGGTATTCCTTGCGAAGATACTTGCAAGCTTGGACACACAACATAAGTTTGAGACCTTTTGAAGGAGTTTCGCCATACACACAAAGTTGATCACCATTAGCGAGCGAGAAACAAATCATCTTATCGAAGCAAATGACTTCAGCACGATTTTAGCGAAGAAAATCCATGCCTACTATGATGTAAAAACTACCGAGCTGCATCAGAATAAGGTCGATAGGGAAGACGTGATTGTTGAGTTCAAGCGTACAATCACGTAGAACATAATTGACAGCGACGGTTCTTCCAGTGGCAACTTCGACATCGAACGTCGAGGGGAGATGGGCGCGCTTACGATTTAGGAGCTTTTCAAATTCAAACGATACAAAATAGTTATCGGCTCCAGTATCAAATAAACACGAAGCATATATACCATTCACAAGGAACGTACCATTAACCACATTGTTGTCTGCTTGAGCCTGGCGGGTGTTGATACTAAAAGCACGTCTGCGGGCTGCTGGCTGCTGCTGTTGCTGGGGCTGCTGTTGTTGCTGGGGCTGCTATTGTGGCTCTTGCTTCACCACTCGGTTTGGGCACATGTTTGCGAAGTGGTTGGGATCACCACACGCAAAGCAAGCTCTAGCGTGGATAGCGGGTGTAGGAGCCGCTTGTTGGCCTTGAGGAGCAGGAAGTAGAGCTTGTTGAGCAGGAGCTTGACCTTGAGCTAGAGCTGGAGCTTGTCGTAGACTAGTACGGTAATTAGCAGTAAAGTGGCCGTACATATTGTAGTGCACACAGTATCTGCAAGCAATCCCCACGGGATGATGATAAGTACAGGTAGGGCAAGCCGGGTGAGCACCAGTGTATGCACGCTTAGCCAGCGGTGCATTGGTGACTGGTGCCACTACTTGGCGGTGTTGGGGTTGCGGTTGAGCGGGAATAGCTTGAAGCGGAGCGGCAGTTGTGACAGTGCAATTCTTGCTGCTGTTGTTGTTGCTCTTTCTCTTGCGGCGGGAGGACTTTGAAGACTGCGGTGCGGGGGCAGTTTCAGCGGTGGGAGCAGCGGTAGCTTGGTGAAGAGGCTTTATCAAAGTAACCAGCCTTAACCCGCTTGTCGTTGATCTCGATAGCGAGCAGGAAGGTTTCTTCAATAGTTGTCGTCTTCGTAGCTTGAACGAAATCAGCCACGCAATCCGGTAGAGCACGGATATACTTCTTGATGGTGATTTCGGTGGTAGTGACTTGGCCTGGGCAGATTATACTCAGCTGCTTAAAGCGGGCAGTTAAACCAGCGTTGTTGCCACCCTCTTGTTTGATGTGCCAGAACTCGTCCTCCAACTTTTGAAGCTCGTGGGGAGGGCAGAACTCTTTCATCATGATGTCCTTCAACTCATCCCACGTTAGCCCATAAGCTGCATCATTTCCACGCTTGTTTCTTTCGACAGTCCACCAGTCCAGAGCCCTGGACTGGAAAACGCCGGTGGCGTTAACAGTCCGGAGATTATAAGGACAGCCGCTTTGGCGCAGGGTGACTTTGATAGAATCAAACCATTGGAGCATGGCAGTGGGTCCATCTTCTCCGGTGAATTCTTTGGGTCTGCATGCTTTAAACTGCTTGAAGCTAAAAGTAGCTTTGGGCGAATCGGTCCTGGACTCTTCAGAGGACTTGCTAGCGTTTTCATTCAGCTCACTGACGATTTGCGGAATAACTTTCGCAATTTGCTTGGCGACCAAAGAAGCGATACGCATCTCTTCATGACTACGTCGAGCGGAGCGGGAGTGAAATGATCCAAATGACGACCTTGTCTGCAACAGACATCGCCATAGGACTCAGACACTATATAATCGAACCTCATCTCACACGCACTACTACTAAAGCTCAGGAACACAATCACTCATAGAAACACATATTCACGTAGGCATATAATCACATTAACACATAGGCACATAGAACACAAAAACACATAAGGCATATGGAACACAGTAATCATGAGGACACACTATATTTTACACGTATTCACCTACATTTGTCTTACATATTCACCTATCATTCAAGGTTCGAGCGTTCGAGAATAGCGAGTACACAGCGAGTAACATGGCGAGCGATTTGTTAGCGTATTGAGATAGATGTGTCGTGCGAGTTGTGGGTGTCGATTAAGAGAACAACGAAAAGCGTATAACTCACCAAAAATCGAAACATATAAACAGGTAAAATCACATAAAACGCATAAAATCCGCATAAAAACAGCAAATATCAGAGTTAGCGGCAGCAAAATCCAGTATCAAAACACATAAAAAACGGGGATAGATTGTTTCGGCTTGATAGACGTCGACTACCCAAGGCGATTCGGCTATTCACAAGGACCCTGAGTACACACTTTGGCCTTCCGGACTATGCTCTCGCCTCGATTTTGGGCGAACGGCACGCATCCTTCCAGTTACAGTGTGACTCAAGTCGTTGGAGTCCGTCGAGGCTTCGGTGAGAGTTTTGCAAAACCAAAATATAGAATGGAACGAGTCATCAAGGTTCGGGTTTCACCCCTAACTTAGCGACCACGTTCCTATTTGTGTGATAGAATCACGAGATTGAGAGAGAGATTTGCGTTGAAGTACGGATTTCACTCCTGATTCAACGCAAATTCTCTTGTTTGTAGTAAAAATGCGGGTCGAACAAGCGATTCAATAGAGGGTTTGCGGTTTTCACACCTAGTCTCGATCTAATCACTCGTTCATTTTCGAAAATAACGTGCGGTGCGACTGCCTTAGGAAAGGCAGTGTGATAGCGTGTAGCGAGTGCGAGCGAGAATAGCAAGTAAGCTTGTACAAAACCCTTACAGGGTATGCACAAGTCGGTATGTTGGTACTTAGACGATAAACTAGGTCGTTTCTAAGACATCGACCCGGACTAGGTCGAGTCTTGCCTAATTCCCTATAGTTATGGCTCTGATACCAATCTGTCACACCCCAACCGATGACGGAAACATCGGGGCGCGGCACTGAGCGAAACAGATTGTCCAGGAGAAATCCATAACAACTAATATTACCGAATATTTAACGTTAAGTCCCATACCAAAACATATCCAGCAAAATAATTATTACAAACATATTATCTCAAAGACAATAAATTGTTCCGACAACTCAGAATTTAAATAGTGTTCGTTTCTAGACCCATCCTAGCTTGATTCCAAAAAGATAGCAAGCAAGCATCCTAAGCATTCAAACACCTGTCACATACGTTAAAATAGAGGTCAATACACATAGTGTAAAGGTGAGCATACAAGTTTAATAGTATAATAGTATTCGAAATCGTTTACGCATAACCAGCATGTAACATGTAGCAAAGTGAAGGCTAGTAGGTTATCGACAATGAAATATGCACAGACGTGACTGCGAGTTGTAGAATGCACAACACATATCCCCACCGGGACACGTGAAGTAAAGCCCTTAACAACCCATGTCCATGACAGGTGCTGAGTCCAAACTATAGTACTATCATTGCTAAGGTATCAGGCAACAATCATTGTGTAAACATAACATACAAGCATTCATCGAATAACACGTAACATGCAATAACGGTCAGCGTATAAATAGTGTTTGCATTGTGTGATCGATGTGATTTGAATAAGTAACGTATGTAACACCCAAAAGTGCGTAAAGCAAAAAGGGATCAAGTAAACTCACAGATCATCTTTAGTAAATAAATACTCTCTTGGATTGAAGGGAGCGCTGAAAGATTAGCCTGAACAGTTAACGATAGCATAAGTGAGGAGCGGCGCGTAAAACGATGCAAGTGAGCCAAGTGACGAATGGTAATCCGATCGGATGGCCATTCGATCGGATTGACATTCGTTTGGGATGGATGTATTTGTGTATGATGGCTTTGAAGTTTTCGTTGTAGCATTTTAAAATTAGGGAAGTATCTCTACCTTTCAGGTCATTCGATCGAACGGCAGTTCGATCGGATGGCGATCCGTCCGGCGAGACATTTCTTTGGAGAACAAGTTCACAACAGGATTGTCATTCGATCGGATGGTCTTCCGATCGGATGGTAATCCGTTAGAAACTGATGAACTTTGAAAATTATTAAAAATTTTAAGTGTTGGAACCAAATGCAATCTGATCGGATTGTCATTCGATCGGATGGCAATCCGATCGGACAGCGATCCGTCCAACGGTCAGGTCGTTTGCAAACTTGGAAATTCGTTAAGTTTTGAAAGTTTTGCGGTTTGCTCGAGACGGTATGACAACGTGTTAAACAACGGAAACTCCAACAGACCCAGGTTATCCGATCGAACGGGAATCACCCCAATTCGATCAGTTAACTGTTCGTGACCGGTGGTTTCATGTTCAACCCGAAATCGGTTGTCTCGTTGATAGGAATCAGATCTCAAACCGGCACCTCACTAAGAATTGAGTAGAAGACCCGAATGAGCTCCGATTCTATCGGTTTTGAGTGCATTGAGTGTAAAAGAGTTGAAAGAAAGTTGGAAAAGTATCTTTCAGTCCTTTTAACCTTGAAAAGTTTAGATCTATGCGAAATCATTGTTAAATCATGTGGAAATCCTTCAGATCTGAGTTCTTGGTGGAATGAGGCCAAAACTCGAGGTTCATAAGAACTCCATGATGACATCACCCTAAAACACCTCAAATCCGCTGATTTCATGGTTAAAAGTTAAGATTCAAAGGTGAAAATGATGAAGAAGTGCGTGTGGATCATAGAAGTACAAGATTTGGGGAAGAAACTTACAAGAATCGCGAGAAATAGAGAGAAAAGAGGGCTTGAGCGCTGGTCAAATGAGAAAGAGCTGTTACATCACTGTTTTGATGTGACATGTGACAGGGGGTATTTATAGGTTGCCAAAAGAGGAAAGAGGGGCTAGTGTGCGGATCGGATGTCACTCCGATCGGATGGCCATCCAATCGGATGGTCATCCGTTCGGATAACCATTCGATCGAATGGTCATTCGATCGAGTGGCTCCGGCGAGTTGAGTTTCGGCGTTTCGTTTTGCGTTTTGAGCGTTGCGATGCGTTTAAGCGAGTATGTGACACGATAGTAATAGTTACAAATAACTTAATCGACACTCACTATATCTAACATACAATCATCATAAATAACTTGCGTTTAGCGTTTGCGATTAGATTGCGTTGCGATAGAGTTGCGATTGCTTTTTGATTAATCACCACAAACATAAAATAAACATGCACAAGTAACACATAAATAGCACACACACGTAAAACAATATCCAGAATGCATAATTCGAGTTGCGAATGCGATTGCGATGCGACTAGCGATAAAGCGATAATCATCGATTAAACCTCGATTATTAATAGATACTCCACATAATACAACTAAAGCAAACGAATAAAAGAATTCGGTTACAAGTCAAGGAGTACAATCCATAGTTAAGCAAGGAGTGACAGATCGCAACTAGCAATTTTTTCTTCCTTTGATTTTGACTTTGACTTGTTCTTTGACTTTCCAAACGCGGGTTGTTACAGGTTGGATACGATTGAGCCATAAAGCTTTGGAATTTGTGACTCCATGGCTAAAGACCTACGATGTCTAAAGTCCTTTTTATTATGATCCTGCGTTGTGGGATATTTGTACCGAACATAATATTATAAACATTATTTAATATGATTTCAAGTTTTCATACTTGTACTTTATCATGCCAATTGTGATACTGTTATTCAACATCACGCATAAACCCCAAGTCCGAGCCCACCGGAAAATCAGGGTGTGACAAAATTGTGTGTCGATCCACTATCTATCAGAATTATGATTTCATTATCCGCCAAAATACCCTGCAAATTCATAGTAGTTGGATTGGGCTTACCAAAAAGGGCGTGGAGACTGATTTCGGCAAGTTTAATGGCTGAACCGGCAGGTTGCCCCTCTATGCAATTGGTTTGTTTCTCCATTCCTTATGTTGCCTCCAATAGTTTGAAAGTATTTGTCTTGCATCGGTGCCCTGGTCCGTATTTCTCTCCACATCAGAAGCACCCCCCAAATGTATTGATTCTGTTTTTCTGCTTCAGAAATATGAGTCTCAGTTGGCTTTTGGGCTGAAACAGCGGGTACCAGTGTGTTACAAGTTGCTGGAGTCAGTTTTGTCTTGAACGGAATATTACTAACTTTGGATTCGAACTCAAGAGCTATACTCATAGCCTTGTAAACAACTCCGGGTTTATGAATCCTAACATCAGCTTTGAGGCCCTCTTTGAAGCCGTTTGGAAATACCCCTAAGAGACAGTGCTTTGGCCAATTCGTGACCCGGGAAAAACGTTTCGCAAATTCTTGGCAATATTCCTGCACCGTAACGGTTTGTCGGATGCTACACAAGTGTTCGTTTGGGATTTAAAACCTAACGAGTCCAAAATTTTTCTCTAAAGAGCAAACAAGGTCTTCCCAGTATACAATTTCCTGATCAGAAGATAACCAGGAATAAAGGTCTAATGCATCCCCCTCCAAATGCATGGAGGCCACGCCCACCTTCTCCTCTTATGGTATGTTAAAATACCGGAAATATTTTTTAGCCTTAAGTGTCAACCCCCGTGAATCACCCTTGCTGAATTTAGGAAATTCGATTTTGTTGTAGGGACGGTAACGTCGGTTGTTGCCCCAAGAGGACTCTTCATAAATTTGTTGAACTCGGTGCGTGATTTATCTTTCTTTTGGCCTTGCGTTTTGAGGGCAACAACTTCATTCTGCATGGACTCCATGGAAGATGTTATTGCCGCTAATTGAGCAGCCACAGGGTTGGAGTATAATGGATTTGGATCTAGGTTACTCTGAGTTTTTGGCGCCACGATTTCCCGGTAATGGAACCAGTTGATAGAATCTTGAAATTGATAGATGAAATTGGTAGAATAATCCAATAAGAGAAGGATTAGATCTCCGAATATAGAGGTATAAAAAACCCTAATTTTATATAAAAACCTCGAAAACTCCTAATAAACTGAGTACCCTATTTCTAATACCCACAAACTGAATGAACCATCCCACTATTTCAGCCCACGTCTATCAAACTATCGGATTAGGTTTTTAACTGAATTGGGCTTACTAGGCCTCTTGGGATTGTATCAAAAGCCTTTTGTTCTTCCATGAGGCATTCGATTGTGCTGAACAAACAAATAAAGCAGTAACCTAACCTTAGAAACTTCATGTCCATATTTGTTTTCAGGGTACAGATATTAAATTCTAAAATTTCCACACAAAGAACCAGAGCAGAACTTCCAATCTTTCTAGAGTAACAACAACAATCAAAGAAACTAAAGCTGACATTGTAAGACCCTTACATTTATTGAGTATTTCATATAATATATAGTGCATTCTTAAATGCCGTTTTTCCAAAACATCGATGAAACGACGTTTACATAGAGTTCAAAACCTTCAAACGATATTTACAAAAGTTTAAAACATCCAAAAGATGGTTATTATAGTTTTACATAAGTTTGGTAACAAAAAAGACTATTAAAGTAGCGGAAGCTTCATTAGATTGTGTGTTCGGTTCTTGACATGGCTTGATCATCATCCGAGGTCTAAAGTGCATCGTTACCTATCATACAATTTCATTCAAACGATTAGAAATCAAAGCATTTGAACAAAAGAATTAAACACAAGAAATTATATATTTTTTCAGCCCCTTCACCCGGCCGTGTCAGGTTTCCACCCGGCCGTGTCAGCTAAACATGTATTTTTCACAGAACCTTCACCCGGCCGTGTCAAGTGTCCACTCGGCCGTGTCAGCTCTGCACTTTTCCCAGCCAATTAATTCTTACCGAAACGGACATAACTCTCTCATTTTTGATCCGTTTAGCGTCACATTTCTTCCTACGTGATCGTAATTTAATACTCCATCATATGGAGTAAAAATCCAATATTCGGAATAACAATTTTTCTAAGTCTTTAAGCCTTCGGCTTTATATATTTCTACAAAATTTTTGACCCGTTCATGATTTTATCAAACAAACTTGTTTGTAGCATTCAAACTCTCATGAACATCATGTTACAATTATTTCCTATTATACAAGGTTCAAATCACGGGTTTTTATGCATTCTTAACCCGTTTTTGCTTATATGCTTATTTTGACCCGTTAAGGGTGTTTAAGCACTTTTCCGCATAATTCACGCTCATTTATTTCTAGCATCTTATTTCCACATTATTTATCAAATAATCTTCCACCAAAACTATAATTGTGGTGGATTTAATGTGGTATATTATTTATTACGAGTTTTACCCCTCGGATTAACATTTTACGACAAATACTCTTATAGAGTCATTTGACCCAAAGATTCACGTCTTTCATTTCTTATACTTACTCTAAGTATTTATTTGATCATAAAACTCTTTTCCAAACAACCTTTAAGGGTCATTTGCTTAATTTCGCATACAAGGGCGTTTTGGTCATCTTTAACCCTTCTTTTACGACGAAGGATTTTTAAAGGCATGTTTGACCAAAATCCCTCTTTTGAACTATGATTTTGTTTGAAGAGTCATTCTGTTTTCAAAACACAATGACTATAATATGAACCATTCGGTTTACCTTTTTAAAGTAACCAAATGTCTATCTTTTTTTTTTTGACTTAGTCTAAATCTCATAGAACTTCGAGTTCTAAATGAATAATTACCCTATTACACATACCTGGCTCGGATCAATATATTGACCCATTTTATACTTTGCTTTAGTAACCGGTAATTAATAGCGACGTGAATATCCATTAGATATTTTCTTCTGTAAGCACATAACTCGACAAATAATCATTAGTCGATATTGTCAATGGGTGATATCTTCACCTTTTGACCCGTTTGGTCTCAGTGACCGTTTATCTTTGCGAGATGATATTTATTACCATCTCATATACATGACTCGCTCTGGTTGACACCGTATGGTTATTTTACTTATAAACCATTTCTTTATTCTTTTGACCCATTATGGCTTACGCCATAAAGTGTTTTTCAAAAACTAACGGTTAGCGTCAACGAGTGACCGAGTTACCATTTTACCTTTATTATATATGTTGGTTTACCCTTTAAGGTAACCATTCAAAACTCATTATCTATTAGTCATTGCATGACTAAATAATCATATTATTTTCTTTTTAAGCATTAGCATGGTTTCTTATCATTTTCCCTTATTTCTTCCCGTACGACTATACGTCGGAACATCATGTATCAATTTCTTATTTGTCTCATTCGTAATTAATACGATAAGAAAATATTCTATAATTTAAGAAGAATGTAAGCTATACTTACCTTGCATCCGAGTTATGATTTTCCTTCATTACTTGATTCGTTTGACCCGCTTCCTTCTCAAGCTTCCACCTAGCATGTCGAGCGTCAAACTATCATCATAATTCGTAAGATGGTTAGCTTAGTCATTATTAATCACGACTACTCCATCTTACGGGTTTTATGTCGAAATTATCATTCGATCATTTTTTTGGTCATTTTGACTTTTAAAAGTCAAACTGCCTATTAACGAAAGTAATTACACAATGTAGCTCAACTACTCGTTTTATTACTTTGTCAATATCCGGTAAGCATCATTCTTATGCTACCGTTTTAACTATTTATAAAATCAAGTTATCAAAATCATAACTTATTGAATTATCATTACATCAATCATTCTTAACACATGATGATATTAAACATCAATTTAACATGAATCTATCATCATCTTCATTTTATCATACAAAACTCATTTCATAGTAAGTATGATTATATACTCAACCACACGATTTGTTCAAGTATTTCCTTATTACTGTCATGTATGATAATTCTAAACACAATTATATCATCAATTTCATCATAGGATTAAAACCCACTTATCCTAGTGTGGTAAATCATCAAAACATTCAATTCATAACATCCTATGTATAATTTCACTTAGGGTTTTGTTCCTAAGCAAGTATACATCACTAATTCAGCCATAGCTTCTATAATTCATACATAATTCGCGATTATGATGTTTTTTAAATTTTCACAACTTCACAAATCATCAAAATTTTACATACCTTATGATCCCCTAGCTTGGGTGATCGTTAATTCACGTTCAATTGTGAATTTGAGCTTCGTTTAAGCTTCCAATTTGATGATTTTGTTAGAGGTTAGGGTTTTGGCTCCTGGGGGATTCTTCTGGTCGAACAGAACACACCTTTGTGTGTGTTTTGTTTTAGACATCCCTTTTATTAAATAACTTTCAAGTTTATCCTAATTTGGCCCCTTATGTTTGGTTAGTTATTAAGTAGGCCACAACCTACTTATTTCTAACAATATTCCTTCTAATTAACTAGGTTAACATTCCTAGTTAACTTAGTGGGTTCGGGGAGATTACAACTAAGTTTATTTTAAGTCCCGTTAACTCGGGCCTTTTATAAAATTTATTTCTCAAAAGAATTCTTTTTCCCTTTTTATTAAATATTAGGTTTAGTTATGTAAATCCTAATATCTTCCGGGTTAATTTTACCACTAACGATACTTTATCCGTCTTTTAGTACTAACGTGGTTTGATTACCAAACCTGTTTTCGGGGTGTTACAGACAGATAACCTGACTACATCAACCATGGTAAATTCAGGTTTTTTATTAGATTAAAAAAAACAATTTATGTGCAACCTGCCCGTTTTGACCTCAATGACGTTGATAGTTGTACTAAATGCCTTGATCGGGGTTCACAAATCGAAATGGCTAGATCCAGTTTTGTCAACGACGATGACGATAGCAGGTACATGACGATGGAGCAACGTTGAGCGGCGATGGTGGTGGCGCACAATAGTGGTCGGTTAAAATAATTTATTTGGATTCCCTAATTATCCCATAATCGTATATTGATTAATCTAATTCTAATAAAGAATTCCCCTAAATGCCATGTGGCAATATCTCTTTTACTCTCAAAAATAGTACTCGTTATATATATATATATATATATATATATATATATATATATATATATAGGGTGGGGTTTTGCTACAAAGTCCATTTTTCCTACAAAGTGTACAAAGTCTTAAAACACCACAATTTTAGCTATAAAACACACTCAAAACCCATAAATAACATAGTGAAGATCACTAAAACACAATATCCAAACCCTAACATTCCTTAAAAACTTCAAACACACCATCGTACAACTATGATTATAAAACACAATATGATAATCAACATAAAACACACTAGTGTTAGTCATTCGATAATCAAAGCCTTATCATTCAAAACACAACATAAAACCCACAAATATGGTGTTTTAGTAACCTCCACTATGTTATTTGTGAGTTTTGAGTGTGTTTTATGGTTGACATTATGGTGTTTTATGACTTTGTACACTTTGTGGGAAAAATGGACTTTGTAGCCAACTCCCACCCTATATATATATATATATATATATATATATATATATATATATATATATATATATATATATAGGGAGGGGCTCATGCGAGAACTCCATTTATTGCGAGAACCGCGAGAACCAATGTGAACACAACCTAAAATAGCTAAAAAAACCTACCCCCCCCCAAAAAAAAAAAAAACCTAACCCCCCCCCCCCCTCAAGCTAAATGCTAAAAACTAAAACCCCCAAAAAACCTAAAAAAAACTAACCCCCCCCCCAAAACCTAAACCCCCCTCCCCCACCCCCCCCAAGCTAAAAATGCTAAAAACTAAAACCCCAAAAAACCTAAAAAAATCTAAAAAAAATCTAAAAAATTTTTTTTTAATATTTTTATGCTCAAATCGGTACTTTTAGTGGCCAAAATTTTTTTTTTTTTTAAATTTAAAAAAAAATTAATTTTTTTTGGCTTCGAAAAGTAGCGATTTTTATATAAAAAATATTAAAAAAAATTTATGTGATTTTTAGGCATTTTTGGTTGTGTTCACATTGGTTCTCGCGGTTCTCGCAATAAGAGGTGGTTATCGCATGATCTTCTCCCTATATATATATATATATATATATATATAGAGGAATGTTCAAATGAAAACCACTAATTATTGTGAAAACTCAAAAACTAATTAAAAAAGCCAAAAAACATACCAAAATTTTTTTTTTCCATACCAATTTTCGCCACTTTTAATATATAAAAAAATTCAAACAAAAAAAAATTTGTAGTGCACATGTGTAATACTATACATGTTTATTATTACACATGTGTACTACAAATTTTTTTTTTGAAAAAAAGTTTTTATTATATAAAAAAACCTGCGATTTTTATAAAAAAATTTAAAAAAGAAAATTTGGTGTGTTTTTTAGGCTTTTTCTAGTTAGTTTTCGAGTTTTCACAATAAAAGTGGTTTTCGTTTGAACCATCCCCTATATATATATATATATATATATATAGGGTAAGGTTCATGCGAGAACCACCCTTATTGCGAGAACCGCGAGAACCAATGTGAACACAAAATAAAATCTAAAAAAAATCAAAAAAGCACTCAAAAATTTTTTTTTATTTTTTTTAATATTTTTTAACAAAAAATCGCTATATTTCGTTCCATAAAAAAAAAAAAAAAAACTTTTTTTTTCGAGTAACAGTTATCCATGCACATGTGCATATGTATCATTACTTCAACAAATTCGGTAATACATTATCAGGAATAGACAATTTCACTTTAATTTACAATACCATTAGTAATACACTACTTTTTACATTACCAATATTCAAAATGCACATGTGCATAATTAGGTATAACCATAATATAACGTGTTTTGGTACAAAAAGTTTGTGATTTTGAATGGAGAAGTAGACCCATATACATGTTTTTTGGTTAGTTATATCTAGTGGTTAATGGTTTGGTTATAGTTGTCAATTTTTTATGTAATATGTTGATTGGATGGTATAAATGGTGTTTACATACATGTAATAAAGTGAAAATATTGTTAATGGTATTGTATTATGGATGGTAGGAGGTAATGGTATTGTATTATGGATGGTAGGAGGTAATGGTAGTGTATTATGGATGGTATGATAGATGAAAGGGAAAGTGTATTCAAAGTGGTGTACCAAAACACCTTATTTCATGTTGATACATATAATGCACATGTGCATTTCTAATATTGGTAATGTAAAAAGTAGTGTATTACATATGGTAGTGTAAATGAAAGTGCAGTTGTCTAATATATGTAATGAATTACGGAATTTGTCAAAGAAATGACAGAAATGCACATGTGCATGCTTGTGTATTATGGATGGAATGATAGATGAAAGAGAAAGTAGTGTACCAAAACACCTTATTTCCTGTTGATACATATAGATGCACATGTGCATTTCTAACATTGGTAATGTAAAAGATAGTGTATTACACGTAGTAGTGTAAATGAAAGTGCAATTGACTATTATTTGTAATGAATTACGGAATTTGACAAAGAAACGACACATATGCACATGTGCATGGATAACTGTTACTCGAATTTTTTTTTTTTTTGAAATTTTTTTTTATTTTTTTTATTAACAAAATATAGCGATTTTTTCAAAAAAAATAGTAAAAAAAAAAAAAATTTGGGTGTTTTTTAGATTTTTTTAGGAATTACTGTTTGTGTTCACACTGGTTCTCGCGGTTCTCGCAATAAGGGGTGGTTCCTAACGGATCTTTGTCCTATATATATATATATATATATATATATATATATATATATATATATATATATATATATATATATATATATATATATATATATATATATAGGGGTGGACTCTATAAGAAACCCCATCTTTTTTAAGAAACCTTGGAAACCCTAGATTCACCCTTGATTTGGTTTCACTTTAATAGATCAATGGCTCTCCTTTTTTGGTGTATATATTAGATTTAAATTAATACATAAAGGGCATTTTGGGTAGAAAAAAAAACTTTTTGAGCATTGGAAATCAAAAACCCATCTGCCATGTTGTACTGTCAAATCAAATAAGAGATTTCAAAATCATACCCCTCTTTCTCTCTCCCACTCTCTACTCACAATGATCACATCTTTTTCTTCCCCCACCCCACAAACGTGAAGAAGAAGAAGATGGTCTAATTTCAGAATTAAAATATCTACCTTCAGGATTTCAAGAAATACTAATTCCAGATTCAGTTGCAGAAGACGATGGTGGTTGCAGATCAAAGCGTGATTCAGTTGCAGAAGACGATGGTGGTTGCAGATCTGGTGGTTGGTGGAAGGTGGTGACTGGTTCATTCTGGGGTGTTGGTGGTTGATAGCGGCGACAGTGGTTGTAGAAGGTGGTGGAGGGTGGGTGGTTGGTGGCGCCGGAGTTCGGAACGTCGTCGGAGTCAAGATCTAGTAATGGTTAATGTTCTCTCTCTCTCTCCTCTCCTCTGTCTTCAATCAAGATCTAGTAATGGTTAATGTTCATGTATTTTAAATAAATCGAAAACTTTAGGATGAGATTTTGAACGAGATTTTTTGTTGGTTTGGTTGCTTGTTTGGGGATTTTGATCTTAATAATAATTGTTTTTTGTTTTGTTGGTTTGGGCTTTTGATCTGAACAGTAAGTGTTTTTTTTTTTTTTTGTTGGGTTGTTTGAGTTACAGAAACAGATCCATAACATGTGTTAAGCACCTGTTAGAATGATATATAACGTGTGTTGATTTACAGAAACAGATCCATAAAGATATTCAATTGACAAGCTGGATGGATGTAGGCGACGTTAATGCGGGGACATTGAATAAGTCAACTATTTTGGGAAAGAAGTTTTCGTTCGTTTATAACATGTGTTAGTGGTTCATGCTGTAACAGATCCATAAAGAAGTTTTCATGTTGTAACAAGTTCCCGTTCGTTTCTAACATGTTTTGCACATTTTGGAATGTATAACATGTGTTAAGCCTCTGTTATAATCTTTTTGTAACCTGACATGTATTCATGTATAAGCTAGTGGTTTACAAAACACCATGATGTGTATATACTGATCTAACATGTGTTACAATGTATATGTTCGGAACATGTAATTGATTAACATGTGACAAGGGTGAAAACAGTCAACGGGGGCGATGAGTTTAATGGTGAGCTTAGTTAATATCGCAATCTTGTTGTAACCCCACTTGTATACATATGATAACATGTAAGCATCCATTATAACCCTACTTGTATTCATGTATATCAAAAGTGGTTTGCAAAACACCATGATGTGCATATACTGATCGTAACACGTGTACAATTTAATATGGAACATACAAGTTAATATTGTAACACCGTATACCTGGGATAACATGTGTTAAGCCTCTGTTATAATCTTGGTTTAACCCAACATGGTGTCATGTATAACCTAGTGGTTTCCAAAAGACTATTAACTTGTATAATCTTGGAACATACAAGTTAATATTGTAACACCGTACCCCGACTTGTATTCATGTATATGAAAGTCACATCCTTTGGGAAAGAAGTCTTCGTTCATTTATAACATGTGTTGGTGGTTCATGCTGTAACAGAACACCATGATGTAATCTGACATGTGTTCATGTATAACATGTGTTAAGCCCCTGTAATAATGATATATAATGTGGGAAAGAACTCTTCGTTCATTTATAACATGTGTTTGTTTTGTACATTTTGGAATGTATAACATGTGTTAAGCCTCTGTTATAATCTTTTTGTAACCTGACATATATTCATGTATAAGCAAGGGGTTTACAAAACACCATGATGTGTATATACTGATCTAACATGTGTTACAATTTGTCTATTCGGAACATGTAATTGCTTAACATGTGACAAAGGGTGAAAACAGTCGACGGGGGCGATGAGTTTAATGGTGAGCTAAGTTAATATCGTAATCTTGTTGTAACCCCACTTGTATACATATGATAACATGTGAGCATCCATTATAACCCGACATGTATTCATGTATATGAAAGTGGTTTGCAAGTTAATATGTGTACAAGTTAATATGGAACATACAAGTTAATATTGTAACACCGTATATGGAACATACAAGTTAATATGGAACATACAAGTTACTATTGTTTAACGTGTGTTAAGCCTCTATTATAACGTGTGTTAAGACTTCCAGAATGGATGCATAAACTCCAATAGCAACTTAATAACATAGTATACCTGATATAACGTGTATTAAGCCTCTATTATAACGTGTGTTAAGACTTCAGAATGGATGCATAAACTCCAATAGTAACTTAGTAACAGCAGAAGTACAAACACGGGTGACTCCAACACAAAATGTTTTAAGTCCATACCGTTTTAACATCATGTACTAGACAAAACAATAAGAGTCACACATTACATATTACTAGTAAACGAAAATACATAGCACTAAGAAAATGGTGGAGCTTCCTTTGACAGTCTGCCTTAGCTTTTCAGCGGCTACCTTTGCTACCTTAGCTTTTCAGCAGCTACCCTTGCTTTATTGTTTGGGTCGGTCTTGAAACGGTTTGTAAACATGTGGGTGTGCGTATGCTAGGGAAGTTATAAAAATGCGTTTTCATGTCACATGTGACACATGCATGTCCGATAAGTTCAAACTATAACACGTGTTAGTTGTGTTGTGCTGTAACATAAACATGGTCATGATCCTTGAGCATCTGATCCACGTTTGACGAAACCAACGGTCCTGAGAATTGGATCTTATTTCCCATGTATCCATCACCGTCCTAATAACAAAAAGATAAGATAACCGTTAAGTCGTTAACCAAACATAAATATTAATACATTCATAGGCAGAAAATCTTTTTTCTCAAATAACATACAAAACAGTTACTATTCAGATCAAAAAGCCCTAAACAAAGCAACTAAACCAACAAAAAATAGTTGCTATTCAGATCAAAAGCCCAAACAAGCAACCAAACCAAGCACAACTTTTTAACACAAAAATAAAAACCTTCAAATTACATAAACATTTACCCCTTTTAAGAACCATTTTAACAAAAAAAAATCATGTTTCATCTCTAAAACAACCATTACACAAAAACCTATTAACAACCATTTTAACAAAAACATCAAGTGTGAAATGATTTTTAAAATAAAATACTCAAGAGATTGTTGTTTCTCTCTCTAAAACAGCAACTTTCTCTCTCTAAAACACTTACCGAATCTAGAACCATACGATAAACATGATGAAGATCTTCAAACTTGCTTCTCTCTGTGTGTTCTTGATAAACATGATGAAGATTGTTGTTTCTTACTCTAGAAATCAGCTTTCAACAAGCATGAGCACAGCCGAGATGAAGATGACGACGTGAGATGAAGCTTGAGCATTTAATTCCTCATCAGTATGGAAGTCGCTGCTAAAGAACCTGTTGGGGAAACTATGGACCGGCGACATTAACTCGGAGGTTGGTGGATTTGTCTCCATGGACATTAATGTAGAAATGATAATTTGAAGTAGAAGATGACTATGGTTCTTCTGTTGAAGAAGATATAAAATGAAAAATTGTAAAAGAAATATGGGGGTGGGTGAATTGTACAAATGAGTTGATGTGCATTAAATGATCATGTCAATTCAAAATGGGGAAATATCTTGGGTTGCATAAATTACTAATATAACCTTGGAAGCAAAAAGTAACAGGAAGTGAAAGTCACACGTGGCTAAATGTAGGCCACAAGTAAAGTTAGCTAAGTTTTCTAAGAAAATGAGGTTTCTTGCTAAGCATTATCCTATATATATATATATATATATAAATTATCATAGATTCATGATTATATCACTTCGATATTATTAATAATTAATATTAGTTATCTAGTTATCTCTACTTTAATAAAAAAAACAAATTTATCAAAATTTATACAATATCTATTGTAAAAAAAATATATAAACAGTATATATATGTTTAAAATATATATATATACATGCATAGATCGTGAACAAATTCCATTCCATCTACTTTGATAACATTTTCCAAAATAAGAAAATATTAATTTTTAAATAAAATTCTTTAACGCATTATTTAAAATAAATAATGTTATATATTTTTTTAATTTTGTACGTGTAGTTCGTATTAGGGTTATATGTATTCATATCAAAATTTATATTATTATGTGATTCAAGAAATAATATGAAATATAAAAAGTAATTCAAAATTTATAATAATTTTGTTCCTCGAACACAACCAACCTCAACATTAACATATTTATTTTAAAAAATCATTCAAGTTTATATTGATGGAAATCACAATTTTTCCGAAGAACTCGATCAAATCCATGATTATCTAAAGACCTTTCATTTTCTATTGTCAAACCCACACTCATTAGAATAACATATATATTAAAATAATCTTATATTTATGATTATATCACTTCGATATTATTAATAATTAATATTAATATTAGTTATCTACTTATCTCTACTTTAATAAAAAACAAATTTATCGAAAGAAGATGGGATAACAAAAATATTTCCACAATATATATTGTATATATGTGTGTGTGTGTCCTTAGATCGTGAACAAATTCCATCCCATCTACTTTGATAACACTTTCCAAAAAAATAGCTAATATTATTTTTGAAATAAAATTCTTAAACGCATTATTTATAATGATTAATCTTATATTTTCTTTAATTTTGTATGTACAATTCATATTAGGGTTATATGTATTCATATCAAAATTTATATTTATTGTGTCTGATACAAGAAGGAATATCAAATATAATTCAAAATTTATAACGATTATCTTACTCGAACACAACCAATCTCAACAATAACATTTTTATTTAAAAGAAATCATTCAAGTTTATATAGATGGGAAACACAATTTTTTCCGAAGAACTTGATCAACTCCACGATCATCTAAAGGCCTTTTATTTTCTATCATCAAATGCATGTAATACATGGGTCTATAACCTAGTTTAACATTATATTTGTCTACTAACTTGATAACTATTTGAATTAATAATCATTTATCATTATCAATAATTGATATATAATTAGGTTAGAAACACATCTAATACATGGGTTGAATAATTCAACATGTTAAAATCATTGTTTTTCAATGAAGATTTTGTATGTTAATGTTATTAGACGTATGTAGATAAAAAAATAATAAAGATTTAAGAATTTTCGTTAACAAATAATGAACATTTAAGAATCTTAAAATCTAATATAATAAAGTAAACTATCTATGTACACGTGTCAATGTGTAGAGCATCTATTTGCTACTTTTCCCTCTCACATTTCCGGATTGTAATTGTAATACGGGTCAAGTTCGATGCTCCTTTATTGGTTATATAAAAAAAATTAAACAATATCCTATTTTAGGGGAGTAGAGATGGCTTTCAAATTTCAATATCTCTGTCATGTCTATCTCTACCTAAAATCCAGTCAAAGTCAAAAACCCCAATCACTAAATACCCAATAGAACTTTGATTTTAGCTTACATTTCCGTTTATTATCTGTTTAAATTTCATATTCAAAGCATTTTTATCTGTATCAAACAACTATTGCGTTATATCCCGTACATAGATCTATTTATAAAGCATGTGTTACCAATTTGTGTTCAACTTGATGTAGCATTCAAAGATCTTTGTCATCATATTTTAGGTCAGATTTCATTGTCTTCATTACTTTCAATTCTTCAAGGAATCATATGCTCATATCATTTACTTCGCTTTGTTTTTTTTTTTCAGCTACATACTTCCAGTTTATTTTGATTGTTTTCATTCTATTTCTGTTGGGTTTTGATTTGCATTTCTGATTTGCCAAATATATTAATTTAGTTTGGTTTGATGGATTGATTGTATTGTTCTGTTACCTCTTATTCAGAGGTTATATTGTATTTTTTATATTTTCTTTTTTTGGAATGTTTAATGTGGTTCAGATTTACAGGCAGTTGTAATAGAGAAAGCCATACTCGAGATCGAACACTCTATAGGCATAAGTGTTCATAGAAATTACGATTTTATATTTTAATCAAATGTTGCATATTGTAGGAGAAATGCAACTCATTCTTGATCATTGCCTTTTGGGTTTACCCACAAACAACAGAGGATTTAAAGTGTGTTTTAAAAGATATATTTTTTTTCATTATTTGATATATAAAACCAACTATTTAATTAGGTTTTAAAAATAAATCTATCTATTATACTAAATGAATTCTCTTTAGCCACAAGGTTTAATCTTAGCCAATCATTTTGATGATGTGGCATTGCTCAAAAGACTGATAATTCAGCCAAAGGCGGGCTATTCTTTTCCTTTCATATGCGCTCTTTATATAAAACGTATTCATTCTATTCAATGCCATTCATTACCCAAAACCTACCACCGCCTTCTCTCTTCAGTTCTCTGTAATCATATCGTTCCATTGATCAATCGATTTTCGCAATCAAGTTCATGTAAAGATTTGTTTTCTGCATCTTCTTCATCATCGTCTGTCTTTTCATCCATCTATTCCGGGTTTTTTTTTTCATTAATCCATATCGACATTTGTAAGTCTTGGTTGTTAAAATTTTGGTGTAACCGGACTTTAATTATAGATCTGTTGTTTATGTTTAATGACTGTATGTTTTAGGTATAGATTTTGTTTGTGATTGTTAATCATAGCCCTAAATCGATTGTAATTTCTCTGTTCTAGAAACCCTAATCCTATTGTCAGCATCGATCTGTTGTTTTAGGTATAGATTTTGTTTGTGATTGTTAATCATAGCCCTAAATCGATTGTAATTTCTCTGTTCTAGAAACCCTAATCCTATTGTTAGCATCGTTCTGTTTTTTATATTTATTTGTTGCAAGTTTTTTTGTATATGTTTTGATTGTTTCTCATAGATTTAAACCGATTATAAAGTATAATTATTTTTCTATTCTAAAAACCCTAAATCTGATTTTCATCCAATATCTGTTGTTTATGTTTACTTAATGTCTTCTTTTGTTATACAATTTTATTGTTACTCATAATCCTAAACTGATTTAAATTTTTATGTTTTACAAACCCTAAATCCGATTGTCAATGTAGATATGTTCTTTATATTTATTTATTGTAGTTTTTTATTATAGATTTTCATTGTTTCTCATATCCCTTTACCGATTGTTAGGTATAAAAATGAAATATGTCATTTACTCAGTAAAAACCCTAAATCCTATTATCATTATATAACTGCTGTTTATGTTTATTTTGTGTATTTCTTTGTTATAGATTTTCATTCTTACTCATAGACCTAAACCGATACATCACTTTTAATTTTCTTCGTTATGTTAATTTTTTCCTACTGGAATGCAGGTTTACAATATGCCTGGGTCATCTTCATCTTCATTAAGGTATATATATAACTGTATTGTTTGTTTATTGTTCTTTCATTCTGTATCATTTGTTTCGAACAATATCATATAAAAATGTTTACTAACATTCTAATTTTAAAATCAGTATCAGAGAACCCTGTTTCTGTAGGCATATGAAAAAAGCAGATGAGATAATTCTGGTAATTAATATTTCATATTTTCTGTTGTTATTATTATATTAAATTTGTTACACTTTTTTTATATTTTTTTTTTATAATTTCTTTCTATAATTATTTTTCATCTTCCACTGTTTGGTTTGTTAGTCTATTCCTTCTGATGCTGCTTCGAAGCTGTGGGGTGTTGATATGGGCCCTACAAATGTGGACATACATACTGATGATGGCCACATTTATAATGTTTGTTTAACCTACTCTAAAGGAAATTTGTTCCTTTTTCATGGATGGTCCAATGTAACACAACATTTGGGACTATCCGAAGGATGTTTTATAGTATTCAACCCCATCGATTGTACTACGTTTAAATTAACCCATTTCATTGATGGTGTTAGTGGTAGCTCTTTTTGGACATATCTCCTACCTTTATCATCGCATTTTTATGTAAGTTATCATTTACTTTTAAGCATCTTAAGCTATTTCTGTTTATCTTTATTGATATTAAAAATAGTTATCTTATATGATTTAATTATCGTTTTTATAGGTAATACCCGAAGTTATCCTGCCGGAAACCTTTTCTACATCCATTAATTTAATATCCACTATAATGATAAACAACAATCCGTTTCATGTTAGGATTGAAACGGATGGTGGTAAATTTGGATTTACCGTTGGTATTGACGTTATTGTTAGTTTGTTACATTTAGAGCCTGGTTGTTTTTTGATATTTACAAAGTATTTTGGTAATGATTTTAACTTAAAAGTATTTGGAAAAAATTGTGTTGAAAAGAACTTTCTTGATGTAGACGTTGATGTGGTAAGGTTACATTTTGTTATTATATGTTATTTATACAATTGTTAATTTAATAATGTAATATATTGTACTAAATGTGTTATTTAATTTGCAGCCTTTAGTTCCTCCTATTGATGCTGTGAATGAAATTTATGAACAACCACATAGTCGTGTGTATCGGTTTTCCCGTACCGTTGGTACCGATTTTGTAAGATATAATAATATCTTTTGTAATTAGATTCATTTCATTATTTAAAATCCGTATTTGTTTTTTATTAATTATGTTTTGTTAACAATACAGATCCTTCCCGATCGTGTCTCTGAAATGACCAAACTTAATATTTGTTTGAAAGATATAAACGTCAGACTTTTGAATCTGGAACCTCCAGTTCAGTTTACCAATGGTACAAGACGTGAAAGTACACATAATGGTTTTTGATATGCGTTAAGGCGATGGTCTAAGTTCATGAAAACTGCTGGAATTAAGGTCCGTGACACCGTTGACTATTGTTTTGACGAAAATGATCAAGTGCTAAGTGTTGAAAAGGTTGTACCTTACGTTAGTGGTCGTATTTAGTTATTTGACTCTTTCGATGTTGTTTTTTCCTTTAACATTAGTATATATTTTTACTTTTTACGGTTTTTTGTTTTTCAACATTGTTATGGTTTTCAATATGAAGATATTACATGTTGGTTTACTTTATGTTTGAGCTATTAAGGAAGTGAGCTATACACAAAGGATATGTCAAATACGGTTTAGATGATACATGTTCAAGGTATTAAGAAAAACTCTCTGACGAATTAGCAACCATTTTTAGGGTTTTGCTTAAAAGATGGATGTGTCGGTGATGTTGTCGAGGAGTGTCCGGGAGTGCTTAGTGATAGCATTTTCTTATACTCCTCGACAATGTCACCGACCCCTCTTAAAAACTCCATCAAAACTCTCACACCGGTTGCTTCTTCAACAGAGGGTTTTTATTTTTTTTTTGTTAACTGAACCTGTATCATCTTAACTTTTTTGACTGACCGTGTATTGTTATTACATCAAGACTCAATTAAGATTAATTTCTTAATTAAAGTTGATCCGAATCACTTTTCATCACCACATCTCATCTCATTTTTATGTAAGTCATTTATTTAATTTATCTATCTTAAAGCCTTTATTTAGCTCTTTATTTATATTAAAACTAAAGTTATAAGTTGTTTTGTTGTTTATCTTACAGGTCATACGTTAATTTATCAACCCCGGTAACCTTTCGTATTGACGTTATACAATCATTGATCTAATATACACGATATCGATATCCAACAAAACCTTTGACGTTAGGATTGAAACGGCTAATGGTAAATGCATTTTTACGTTTGATATTGATGGTATTAGCTACTAAATCTTTTATCCGCTGTTATACATAGTGTTGGTTGTAATCGATCTTTATTTTTATTTCTTAGTATAGGTAGTGGATATAGTATAATTGTTATAATTATTACTGTTAGTATAGGTTGTTTAGGTACTATAGTTTCTATTTGCAGTTGTTATTTCGTCCAGATGAATTATGAATGGATGTCATTATTTGTTTTTTTGGTCGCACACACTATTGTATATATTTTTGGAAACTGTTCAATCATATATTTTTATTTTAAAAACAAAATATGTCCTTCCTTTTAATGATTTTCAGAATTAAGGAAACTGGTCAACCATAATTCTTTATTTTACGGTTTTTTTTTAATTTAGTAAAGGTTGACTATTTATAATTAAAATTCAAAAATTCGTTTCCAAAAGTATTTTGTGTCTTTTGTTATAAATAAGTCTAATTACTTATGTTTCATACACAACCCAGCTACGGCCTTGGTATAATTTGACTGCATTACTTCTGGTAAGAGTTTGCAGAGTTACAACACATTTCACATGGTTATTGTTTTTATTATATAACAAATTATGTTCTTTACAAACCTGTCTTAATTGATTTATAGGCAAAAGATCAAATACAAATAATCTTAACATACTAAACATACAAATTGAAGGAAAACCCAAAAAGATAAGGTGGCATTTTTGTAATTACCACCAACTATCAAAGTTACAACCAAAAATACCTAAAAAAACACAAATTTTTTTTTTTTAACATTTTTTATTAAAAAATCGCTACATTTCGTTAGCAAAAAAAAAAAAAAAATTTTTTTTTTTTTTTTGCTGCTACTAAAAGTACAAATTGAAGGAAAACCCAAAAAGACAAGGTGGCATTTTTGTAATTACCACCAACTATCAAAGTTACAACCAAAAATACCTAAAAAAACACAATTTTTTTTTAACATTTTTTATTAAAAAATCGCTACATTTCGTTAGCAAAAAAAAAAAATTTTTTTTTTTTGCTGCTACTAAAAGTAGCGATTTTTTAATAAAAAATGTTAAAAAAATAAAATAATTTGTGTGTTTTTTTTTTATTTTTTTAGGTTTTTTGGGGGGTTTAGTTTTTAGCATTTTAGCTTGGGTTGGGGGGGTAGGTTTTTTTAGGTTTTTGGGGGTGGGGGGGGGGTGGGGGGTTAGGTTTTTTTTTAGGTTTTTGGGGGGTGGGGGGGTAGGTTTTTTTTAGGTTTTTGGGGGGTGGGGGGTTTAGGTTTTTTTTGAGGGTGGGGGGAGTGGTTAGGTTTTTTTAGGTATATTTGTAGAGTAACTTTGATAGTTATTGATAATTACAAAAATGCCACCTTGTCTTTTTGAGTTTTCCTTCAATTTGTATGTTTAGTATGTTAAGATTATTTGTACAAGAACTTTACCCTTGATTTATATATTAAATGTTTATAATGTGATGTTATTTTATTTTTTGATTTCAGGAATGGAACAGGCAGCTATAACGCTTCTAAATAATGTTGATCTTAATGTTGATGATTACACTATAAGAATCCGTATTGTTCGGCTATGGACAAGACCTTCTTTCAACAATCCTAGGAAGGTTTATTGCTACGACATGATATTCATGGATCAGGAGGTTTTCTTATTGTTTGAATCACATCATATTTTATTATGATTCTAACGTGTTATTATGTTTTATGAATTTTTATTTATACAATGTCTTGGTGTAGGGCACCAAAATGCAGGCTTTCGTGTTACAAAAAAACACTACTGCTTACGAGCATTTGCTGAAAGAAAATCAGTGTTTAACTATTCGTAATCCTTCTCTTGGAGAAAACCGTCAGAAAGTGAAATACGTTCATAGTTCGTTCAAGATAAATCTAAATGAGAACACCATTGTCGAGCAATCTGCCGAACCTATTGGTGCTGAATGGGGATTTGATTTTTCTCCATTTGAGTCAGTTGTTGAAGACCCTGATAATGACGGCAGGTCATTCAAAAGCCCTATTGGTACGTTTTAACAAAATGTTTTATTGCATAATTAATATTAAATCTTTTTTAGATTTGACGTTGTTTTAATTATACTTCTGTTTGTACATTATGTAGACGTTATCGGTTTTGTGGTGAAGTGTCTTCCGTCAGAGGAGAAGACTGAAAATAATAACGGGAAAGATGAGAAGAAGGCTACCTTTATTCTTGAGGATTTGCAGTACCGTCTACTACATACATAAATTTAATTCGCTTTATTAAATATTTTTTTGTTTACACCTTCTAACCAAACTCTATAAACTGTTTGTTGTAGACACCAGCAGATTTACGTTACTCTGTGGGGGGTTTATGCCGATCAGATTATTGAGTTTCAAAGAGAACATAAGGATGAAAAAAATGTTGTTGTGGTTGTTCAGTTTGGCAAGTACCGTTTTTGGGGAGGTATTTTTTTATATTCATTGTCAATTTTAAAAAAAAACTTCATATTAAATTGTTGAACTATATGTTTTTTTATACTTTCATATAACTGTACAGGAAATTTGTTCGTTTCCAATTTGTATACTGTAACTCGAGTGTTCATAAACACTGAAATTCCCGAGATTTTGGAATTTAAAAGAAGGCACGTAATCTTATTACGATTTTGTTTTATAGTCTACTTTATGTACATATTAGTCTAAAAATGGCATTATTTCTGTACAGTTTCCTTGCTCAGATGAATACGTCAACGTCTTCCGGTTACTCTGGTTTGAGTTCCCCTGTTATGAAGTCAATGGCTGAGGAGTATCTTTCTGATATTTCCTTCAGTACAATTGGAGCATTAACCGGAATATCAGAAGTAATATTACGTTTAATAGTATTTTATTGATATACCCTTTATTTTAGAAAATTCCTGTAATTCACTTAAATACAAATATGTATGCAGGAAAAGTTTGTTATTATACTTGGAACAATTAAAAGCTTTGCTTCAGAAGACTCATGGTTTTACAATGCATGTAAAACTTGCAACAAAAAGGTTTTTACCAACACTATTTCCAAGGCCAAGGAAGATGGTAGCGAAGGATATGATGAAGTAACTGTCTTGGAATGCCAAACTGATCGGTGCAATAAAAGGACAGTTGTCTCTGTTCCCAGGTGAAATTACTTGAATCAGTTGTTGCTATATTATAAAACATACTGATTATTAACACCATCTTATTTTGTTAATTTTTTAGGATAAAACTGCTTATTCGTGTTCAGGATTGTACCGGGATTGTTACTTTGACGTTGTTTGAACGTGAAGTTGTTAAACTCCTAAATGTTAACGCAAACCAACTTTTGGATAATAACATGGAGGTAAGTTATGGTATCCAAATATAAGTTTTTAAACTCCTAAATGTTAATTTCTTTATACGTATATATATTTTCTTATTTTCCATTACGTATCTAACTTATATATTAACTCATTTGTAACAGTTAGCAAGCGAAGGCAATTTTCCGAGTGAGCTGAGGGCATTGATAAACAGGAGGTTTGCGTTTAAGATAGCCATAGCTTCGTTTAATATAAATAAGAAATTAGATGGCTACTCTGTTTCGAAGTTGACCGAAAATCCTTCTATCATCAAAGATCTTGATGCTCATTTTGATGTTTACCAGGTTCTATATGTACCCTACACGTTAACTTAAATTTTTTGTTATAGAAATCTTTTGTACCACTTATGAATAAGTATTGTTGTTTATGAATGCATACAGGCTGGTGATGATGAACCTTTAGGTCCTCATGCTTCTGATCCAACTCCAATTGTTAACGTTAACATCCAGGTTTGTTAAGCAACTTTTTTATTTCATTAAACCTGTATTATTTTTTTGTATTAAACATTTATGTCCATTTATATATTTTACCTTTTTAATTTTGTTGTACAGGATTCTGTTTCCCGTGTTGTTGATGAAGACACTCCAATGTCCAATTTTAACAACAGCATCTTTACTACACCATCTGGAGCTCATATTAGTTGTTCTTCAAAGATGCTGGACAATGAGCTGAAGCGCAATTTGGAGGCGGTTTATGATGTGGATCTTTGTTCTTCTCAGTCTTCAACTAAACCGCGTCAGGGTGATTGTGAGAACAATGAAGGTTTGAAGCTGAAAGCAAAGCTGGAAGATTAGTAATAACATTTATCAGTCATTTCAGTTATTTCGAACAATTTGAGATGTTTTATTTTGGTTTGTTTACATTTATTCCAGTACTTGATGTTTGGTTTCTTATGGATATTTCGTTTATTATCGTGGTATTAAAAGATGATTTGATTGCTTTAATTTTTTTTTTAAGTTGCGTATTCTTTATTGCATCAATTCAAACCTTTTTTATTTTGTTACATGTATATTGTATAGTTTTATGGATTAAATTATTTTACATAACGAGAATAATTAATTTACTTTGTTACATAACATTTAATTTTACACAATTAGTTTTGTAAAACTATTTAATATAATTCACAATAAACATTTTGAGATCAACGAATTAGACTAACATCATTTTTTTGTCTGAAATTTCGAAATCACATCTTATTGGTCTTAATATTCGATCATCTATTCCAACCGATTGTAAAATAAAAGTCACCCGTTTCTATTTTATGTTACATGGCATTGTATAAACTTATATTTATATACTTTTTTAAAGAGTCAATGATATCATAAACTGCAAATGTTATTTGATGTTATTATTGACATATTTATAATCTACATCTACATTGGATAGTTATGATATTAACTTTTCAATGTATTTGAACTGTAATATACTTTTACAAAATTAAAAAAAGATTATTTCCTTCCCTGCCTTTTTTTTATATTTTTTTTAAAGAATAATCTTTTACAATTTATAATACACATATTGTAACAAATATTAAACTTTGTTTCTAAAAGAACATGTTACTTGAAATTTAATAGTGATGAAATAATATTTATCCCTTATTTGATTAATGTAATTGATTAAATAACAAAAAATCAAAAAATAGTTTAAAATATATGTTCTTTTAAATTTCGAAACACTAATTAATCATAAGTCTAGATGATCTAAATAAATCTTCCATAAGTTTTGCATTATTTGTTGAAATCATATATTAAAAAATTAAGGTTTCCAAAATTGATATCCACTATATGATGAAAGTCCTATAAATACCCATATTTCGTGTACTTCTTGCTCATTCAGAAATTCGTATACATAACACCTCCACTCACACGGTTAGTTACTTTGAACTGTAATATAATTGTTTAATCTTCCATTGTTAATTATCAATTTTTTATACAATAACTTTTTATACAGTCGTTTTTTTTAGTTGTTCTTTCAGATTATTGGTTCTCATGGATCATATTGGGGATGACATGATATTTGAAGAGATCTTAACGAGACTACCCGCAAAGGCAGATTGTCGTTTCAAATGTGTTTCTAAACACTGGTGTTATGAATTATCGACACCAAAGTTTGTTTTCATCCATACTCTGCGAGTTGGAAATTCAACAAAATATAAGCTGCTTTCCTTGAAAGAAAATTCCATAGTCGTTGACGACATAGTGTCTGGCGACTTAGGCGACGATACTATCAAAACCGTAAATTTCCCTTTGGAAGTTCATCCATCCTCTTTAAGCATTATATGTTCGTTTAATGGTCTGATTTTAGTTTCCATTAAAAGGATTCACAATGAAAGTAATGACCTGGTCCTTTGGAACCCAATGACGCGACGTTTTAAGTTAATATCGGACGACTACTTTATTCGTTATTTTGGTCGACATAACGATACGGGTGGAATGTACTTAGACGAGGACAACGACCTAAAAGTGCTTCATATTAATTGTTACTGGGACGTAGTTACTGCTCGTGTATATTCACCACGTCATGACTCATGGAGAAAATTAAACTTCTTGAACGGAAGTCAATTTGCTTCAAACTTTTATTCATGGTCTTCTGGAGTGTATTCCGGGAAAACAATATATTTCATTGTTTCCAATTACTGGATTCCACCTGGTGAAAGGAACATAGTTGCTTTCGATGTTATCTCTGAATCTTTCAGTTTACTTCGTTTTCCGGAGCGTATTGAAGGCAATCCTTGCCAAGTACATTTTCTAACAATTTCTAACAAGCTCCATGTCATTGTCGTTCAATATGCTGGTGAACTAATTGCAGATTTGTTCAAATTTGAACATGATGATTGGATCAAGGTCTTTTCTTTCAATAAGGCTCGCATAGTTCAACATTTGGACCCTCAGCAAAGGACAAATGTAATTCAAGACAACAAGTGGTTGATAACCAGTATTTGTGGAGATACTGTTGAAGTTCTACTTTGCAATGATTCTTTTAACTACATCCAACATGTTGACAGCTACAACGGACCGAAAGGCGCATTATTTTTGGAGACAATTGTTTCGCCTTCCGATTAAAAATTAGGAATTTATTTGATACTGTTTCATCTTTTGTTACTCCAACTATCTAATTTGTTTCAAGTATCCCAAATTTTATCATTTCGTTAATTTAATAATAAAAGAGTTTTTATTATGTTTCACATTTTATTATATCCAATGAACGTGTACTTTAAATTACGTATTTTAACATTCATTGTCGTGACGGTATTCCTTATTAACAAATACCATCGTCGATTAAGATCCATCCTAATAAAATTACAAATCTTATAATAAAAAAAATTATATCTTTTTGAAGTTTTTTAATATAGATAATAGATTGTAATAAAATGTTAAGCATAAACAATAAATATGGAAATTTTTTAAAAAAAATTCGTATAAAATTGATTATACAAATTAGATATATATTTCATTACAAAATATGCTTTCAATATGGAAATTATTATATTAATGTTTTGAATCTAATTATAGAAAAATGTAATTTTTGTATATAAACATTCTAACGAATATTTATTTAATTTTCGAAATAATAATTTAAAGTCCGTTTCTTTATTTAGTCACTGTTTCTACAATTATGTTGATGTTATATTCGAAAAAATATTTGCTTACTATATTTTCAGTTATTGTTCCAATAATCTTTTCAACTTCACTCCAATCATATTCCAATAAAACACTCGGTTTCCATATAACAATTCATTACTTCAATGGAGCTACATATATACATGGTTTTACATTCCTAACCGTGTTCATCTACATTTTCTTTTTTTTCAATTGAGTTCTGAATTTCACATATCGATCTAAAAATCTGTAAGTTGTTTTTTTTAAATTCCATCTGTATTCATCTGTTTTTTATTTTATTGAAATTATTTAAACTATCTTTATGTTTACTTAATCATAAATCTGTAAGTTTTGCTAAGAGTTCTTAATTTTTTTGTCTTCATAATATGTTGTTGTTAAATTATATGTCGTATATGCAAATCCCTAAATCCGATAACCGTTCATATATTATTTTTTATTTTTATTCTCTTTTGTAATTTTTATTTATTGACTGTAATTTTTATGAAAATCTTAATCCGTTTGTCATAAATATATTTATTAAGTTTTTTTACAATTGATGTAATATAATTCTTAATTAAATCGTATTGTTATTTAATTTTGATCAAACGGCATATGTATTTCATAACCGTATACCATTATTGTATATTTTAAAGAGTGTTAAAATTTGTTAACTGTTTTTGTAAATAAATTGGTTTGATTAATTTTTTTCGATGTATTATAATGTTATATCATATGTTTCCTTTTTTTTTCAATTATGTTATAAACATGACGTATCATGAAGAAACTATTACATATCTATTTTATATTATAAGATGATGTTGACATATTATTTATGTTGTTAGTAATATCTTTTTTAACGACTCAATAGATACGTTTTGTTTATGTAACGTACTTTTGTAGGTATTTCTTATGGCTGAAGGGTCATCAAGGTATTTATTTTGAATTTTGTTACTTTATGTAACATGTAATTTGCATTATCTTTGTATGTTTTTTCAAATTTGTTTATTTTTCTCACACTAACATTTACTTATTACTCTTTTTTAATGTTGTAATTTTAAAATCAGTTTCATAGGATACTGCTTCTGTAGGCTAATGAATGTAGCTGACGAAGTTATTTTGGTATTTTGATAACTTACCTTATAATTTATATTTATTATTTTGTTTTTTTATCATTATTAGATACACTTTAATATTATTGTATTGCTTATATATTCTTATTATACTAATAATTAATTTTGTATTTGTTTGTTTTTTTAGTCTATTCCGGACGACGCCGCGTGCAAACTATGGGGTGTAGACCAAGGCCCTACAAATGTCACGATAGAAACTGAAGATGGCCGGTTATTTAATGTTTCTTTAAGAGCTGCTAAAAGAAAGTTATTCTTTTTTCACGGTTGGTCCAAAGTTGTAGAACATCTACGCCTAACCAGAGGTTGTTTGGTAGTATTTAATCCTGTAGAACCTACTACCTTTAAATTAACATATTTTGTTGATGGGGTTAGTCGTGGCTGTTTCTGGACTTATATGCTTCCTCCATCATCTCATTTTTACGTAAGATAAAGTATTTTTATTTTTTTTTGATATATATTGATGTATTACGTCACTATTATTAAATACAATTTTTTTTTCCTTTTTTTATCATTCCCACAGGCTATTCCTGAATGTATCTTGCCAAAAGTTTATGATTATTCTTCAAATGATGTAATATCTACGGTAATAGTAGACAACAAAACTTATGACGTTGTGATTGAAACGTCTGATGGTACAGTCGGGTTTACAGTTGGCTTTGATGTAATTGTTAGTCAGTTACAGTTGACGGACGACTGTCTTTTGTTATTTACGAAAGGGTTTGGTAATTTATTCTATTTAAAAATTTTTGGGAAAAACTGTGTTGAGATGAAGTTTCCTGATGTGGATGTCGACGAAGTAAGTTACTTTTTATTACTTAATTGCATGCTTTATATATGTTAATGTAATACATTTTATATATTTAATTTTAAGGGTTATGTTGTACCTATCGATGCTGAAAATGAAGTCAATGAACAAATACATGGGGGTGTTCGTCGTTTTATTCGTACGGCTGGTGATCGTTATTTTGTAAGTTCTAATATTATTTTGTTAAACTGCTAAAATACATTTCTTACTGTTTGTTGTTTATTAATAAACATTGTTGGTTTAGGTTCATATGTATTAATAATGTTATTTTTACGACAATACAGAGGATTCCTGATCCTGTTTCACGGATGGCTAGACTTGATGAAGGTTTAAAAGATATCACCGTTAGGCTTATGCATTTGGATCCGCCACATGAAATTACCAACGGTACCAGACGTGAAAGAAAATCCGACGGAGGTTGGCGATACGCATTTACCAGTTGGAAGAAGTTTATGAAAGCTGCTAGAATTAATGTCCGTGACAGGGTTCACTATTCTTTTGATGAAAACGAGCAGGTGTTGAGTGTTGATCTGGTTGTACCCTTCGTTAGGCGTACTCACTAGATATGAAAGTTGTTACAGTTTATGACATAAACTTCAAGTTATCTGCCTTTCATATGCTAGATATTAAATTTTTTTATATATATATATATATTTTTTTTACATCCGGTATTGATTTGACATTTGTTTGCTGTTTATTTACGTTATTAATTTCATCGAAAAGCATTGTAAACACAATTTTATCGCAATCGTTTAAACTTTTAACATGATTTAAAAAAAAGGTCTATAATTATAATAATTGTTATTTATAGTAGTTAATAACTAATAGACTTTTATTATATATAGTTTAAAAAATTGTTAATTTTATTGTTTTTTAAATTAATTGTCCGAATTCATTAATTAGCACAACTTACCTATCGTATATTCGTTTGTTTTATTATAATTGTTACGTTTCCATATTACTTAAAATATGTTGATAAAAAATAATGTTATATATCATTCCAGTTATAATTCTATTTTCAACTAATACATTATCTTAATATACTAACTACTAATCACGATATTTAGTTAAAATATAAAGAGATATACAATTCTATGTTTAATTTTTTTTAAATTTACGGAAAGTTTCTTAAATTAAAATCTATAATTTATATCGAATACGCACAAACACATAGTATTAGTTACAATGATTTTTTCTGATTATGTAATATAAAGTTACAATTAGCCATTTTAAAAATAAGACAATTTAATTATTGAAATATACACTGAAAGTATAGTTAGAGATAATATGGGTAAATGTATTAATTTATGATTATTGGTTACATGTACAAAAGTATTCGATTACAATAATATAAACCCAATCAGTTTTACCAAAATTGATTTAAATTTACCTTAATAACATAACTTTCTATTTATAAGATCATTCTATATGAATATAAATTACAACATACATATGTATTATATATGCAGTTTTAAGCTATTCATTTGTTTCTTCAACCAGGTATTATCCAAAATTTGTAATTTATACAAAATATATTTTCATGTGGAATATACAAACTAATGTAATATATGTTTTATTATACGTTTTTATTTTTCTAGGTATTCCATATAATGGAACAAATTCCGTTTGATGTTGTCATGATGGAAATTTTTGTTAGGCTTCCTATGAAATCAATATGTCGGTTTAGAAGCGTATGCAAAAAATGGTATGAAGATCTGTCAAGTTTTGAGTTTTTACAGAGACACACCAATCGCGTTAGTAGTAGAGTGGTAAGATAATAAATTTGTTACATAATTTCAATGATTACAATATTAGTATTTCGTTAACATTCTTCATACCTATTGTTAAATTTATTTATCATATATGTTTTAGGATGAACTATTGGAACAAGGCATGTTTCCAGATCCTTTTGACATTTGAGAACCTGCATGGGTGTACGTTGTCTTTACATGTTTTGAATATTTCTATTATTGATCATTTTTTAGGATTAATGAATAATTTATCAATCGTAATATTTGTTTCATATATTCAAGCACAATGTTTATTTTATTTTTTTGTTTTGCAATGTTATTTATTCTTATTATATATATTTTGTATTAGTTGTATGTATTATTATCAATCAAAACCCATTGACTTGCATACCGCAATTTTATTTTTAATCCATTCAAAATTAGAACTAATAATATTATTCAAACATAGGAAACACTTATTATTACAAACAAAAAAGCCAGAACGCTAATGTTCGAAAATACTAATTCTTTTTTTCCCCAATCGTTTTATCTTCTTCAATTGCCTCATATTCTTCTATTTTCTTCCGTTTCGATTCAGAAGTAAAAAAATCTTTATAATGTTCTCCATTTAACGATAGGCAATCCTCCCAAAAACTTTCCTGTGTGTATAATTGGCAAATAAATTTCAATTAAAAATCCAACAATTTTCATACATTTAATTTAAATTTTGAAAATTAGAAAAAAACAACTATAATATAATACCAGACATTCGTTAGCGTAGTTGACGTGTAACCATTCAAACGGCCATGATGTTAGCCCTTCATTCCACTGTTTGCACACACATTTGTTTTGACAAATGTATCTTACATTGAGCCTAATCAAGATTTCAAAGAGTATAATATCGAAAGGAATATAAACCATTGTTTATAAACTTCAAAACATATGACTGAATATGCAAAGTATATCCTTTATATAATTGTTTATGTTTTGCATTATAAAAAAAATTTCGATTTGTATTTAAAAAAGGCAAGTCGATCTCTGTAATCACAAATTTGAATATATTAATGTTTTTAATTATAATTCAAATTTATTTATACATCTATCTAAGTCAAGTTCATTATTTTTGGCGTATTTTTATTTGTAATTAACAACCATATTTATTTAAGTAAACCTAAACATCTAACTTTAGAATGTAAATTAGATTTTATTTTTACTAATTCATTTGTTAGGTAATGATGTTTTAGCCAATAAAACCATTAATATTTATATACATAGTTTGTAATTTGTAACATACAAAGATAAAAACATGTTGTTGTAAGTTAAATAGAAATCCATTATTAATGTAATTTTTAAAACTTTGTGGGTTGATTGTGTAAAATATTAAATGACGGTTGCTTGAAGAGAATAGTCCATCATTACATAGCAACCTATACCATCATAGCATGTCTCAAATTCTCATGACCAGTCACTTCACCGGCGACGGAAACTAGGGCTCCGATACTCTCCATTTTCACCGATCTTAAGCTTTCCGTCGGAGTTGTCTTAGATGGATTCCTCATCTAAAGGTAATAACATTCCACTTCACCGCGATTTTTCTTTTATTTTGTTACTTAATCGTTTGAATCGTTGATTGATGATATATAATTTTAGATATTTTATATCTAAACCGGTTGTAGTGTTGTTTTTTTAGGGTTGAATCTTTAATTGTTTGGGATTTATTGTTCGTAGTTGTGATTTGTTATGATTTCTTCATTATATACATTCATTTATAATTTCATAGATACAGTTATTAGAACATTAGATTTCAAAATCATTATAGTTTTGTCTTTGTAAGATTCAGTCTTTATTTGTCCTAAATTGAGTGTTTGTAGTTATCTTTTGTTCAAATTTTGTTTACATACCAACCGTATTTTAGACATTATTTACATTGATTATTTGATTTGTAGTCATTCAGTTAGATTCTCATAGAACCTTTATTAGGAACAATAGATTTCTGATTGTTACAAATTAGTTATCGGATTGAATGTAATAAGAAAGAAAATGTATGTTTTGTTAACCTGATACATTTTGTTTTTTTCATGAATTCAACTTTATATGTTAAGATGTAACAAAAAATATATATATCTTCAAAATTCAGGTGAATTCATGAATGTTTCGTTTGTCAAGATCCTAGAAGATCCAAACTCTTTAAAGCTGGTATGATTAATTACATTTTAATGAATACTATGATGTTTTGTACCCGAATTCATATAATATTTATTTAAGTTCATTATATATACTTAATAGTATTATCTTTGTGATCAGGAGTTACCTCTCAGTTATGTTTATAAACATTGGGGTCGTCCATGGCCACGTATTCATCTCAAAATCGTTCATGAATCTGGTAAGTCTTGGACCGTAATTATGAAAACATTAGACTCTAGACCGTCTTTGGCTGATGGTTGGGCAGTAGTTGTTAAAGGCCTTCAATTGCAAAAGGATTCACTCTTGGTTTTCAAGTCGACCCTACATGATGTTTTTGAACTGAAGTTTTTTATTGACGGTGTATGCGGTCAATCGTATTTCACATATCAGCGATACACACAATTGGGCTTAACTGTATGTATCTTTATTTACTTTTGCACACTATTAATCTAACAGTATACATGTTATTTAGTATATATTTATGTTACATTATATTATTAGTTATGTTTACTATAATGAATCAACATTCGCGGGAAGTTATTTATTTTAGTTTCATTTAATACAGGTAATTCCAGATGCTTTTATTAAAAAGTTTTTTCAAAAAGAAAATCTAAACGGCACTTATGAAATACTAGCTGCTGGTAATCGATGGTCTGTGGAATCTGCTAAAATACATAACTGCTATGCATTCACGGACGGATGGCCTACTCTTTGCGAAAGGCTTAAAATCGTTGATGAAGATTTATTGATTTTTAATAAGATTGATAATGTTTCCTTTCAATTATCAGTTTATCGTGATTGTATTCCTGTTGGTTTGGTTGACGAAGTTGATTCAGTTGATGATGATGAGGTTGTTGAAATAAGTCATGGTCAATTTGTTGATGAGTTAGACAAGGTATTTATTTATTTATTTATTTATTTTGTTATATACACCTGACTTTATTAAATAATATTTCTGAAGTTACAACGATGTTTTTGTTATAGGCATATGGTACACATTCTGGCGACATCATCCGACATGAACTAAAAACAGATAACAAGGTAATGTTGTATTTGATATTAGTATTTATAATGTTTACACTTCATAATGAAATTAAGGATGTTATATAATAAAGTTATATATTTATAATAATTTTTTTTATTGTTTGATGATTGATATGTGTATCGACGAAGCTACCTGACATTCATAAAGGAAAAGGTATCATGATTAAGAAAGAACTTTTCAAACCAACGAAAACGAGAGAAGATGTTGTTCATTGCACTTTCAAGGTATGTATCCGTGTTAAGTACGACCGTGTATTTGAAAACGCTCATTTTGTGTATGATACTGTTTTAATTTTTTTACGATAATAACTATTTAGTATACTTTTTTTTAACATCTATCAGGATAAAAAGATCAAACAAGTGAAGAAGTCTAGCCCGCCGAAGAAGGTACAAACGAGGAATGTTAACACGGACTCGGAATTTTTCGACTTTACTCGGAAAGGAGAATATAGGCTGGTATGATTTGTAGTATATTAAAATCTGATATACATTTTGGCAGTTAATAATTAATTTTAAATATTGTTTATTTTTAACGTATGTTGATAAGGAATGTCTGTTGTTAATGCAGCGTCTACCCGTCGAAGTTGCTAATCGAGCTGGGTTCAAGAAGAAGAGACATTCATTGAATGTTCAGAATTTGGAAGGTGAGGTTGTTGTTTACACTGCCAAGATTGAAAAAAACGGAACTGCGAAGCGTTATTCTGTTGAAAACTGGCAAAAATTCATGGATGACAACAACTTGATTGATGGTATGATGCTTGATTTCACCTTTGTTACTTCGAAAAACACCATAATACTGAAAACCGTCCGATCCGGTTAGTAAAACTTTTGATATTTGTATTTCCAAGTTAAGTGGAAGTTGACATGAACTAAACTTTTGTTGGTTTGTTAACTTTTGTGTATTTGAACCAGTACTTTAGCATTATCGTTTTTGTTTGTATGTTACTCTTTGATCTTTTAAATCTAATTGTCAAGAACTTGATTAAACCATTTTGTTTGTATGTAGCGTTATTGGGTTTTCTTATCCAAGTAATAATGTATAGTATTAACATGAATGTTACTTATCAACGTAAACATTAACTTGCAATAATCATAGGAATCCATGTTTGTTAAACTTATTAATTAATGTCAATCGATTTTTTAAATGAATTTAATATATCCAGTTCATATTATTTCTTTCTAAATGTTTCATTACTTATATAAAGACATTATAAGTATATGCATAAATATAAGCAATGTAAACATTTATGATTTTACATACAATATACCTAATAACTTTACAACATAGTTTACAACCATAGTTCTGAAACAAGTTATTCCGATACATTTTTTTATTTGATAGCTATAGAGACATTAATATTTCTTTACACAAACAAATATAATTTTCAATTTAATATCTTTATTAAAACAGACATATCGAATTTAAAAAAAAAAACAAAAAAGAATAACGTGTTTACTTTGTAAATTTAAACAAAATATTGTAATAATTATTTTAAATTGTTTGATTTCGTTTATATTTAGCAATCGATATGCAATACATATTTTTAGTTTTTAAATTAGATGACAAATATCTTTACAAATTTAGATATTAATATGCTGTCAAAGTTTACACAATACGTTTAGCTTTTAAATTTGAACAACTAATTTTTCTTATTTCCATAAATTAACGTTTACATTATTTTTGGGAACTGCTAAATCAAAGAAATTATTTAACCTTGATTCGAGTATTTTAGTAAATTTTCATTACCAAATTTTGAAATTTAAAATTGATTGATAAAATTTCAAAGCCACCCTCTATTATAAATACCTTTCTTTCATTGTGTTTCATTCACATCTAACATTAAGAGTTTTTGTCAATCCATTTTACACGATCAAAGGTAATGCTATTATCTATTTTATCATTCATCCATTGTCCGTTAATATCAACCTAAATTCTTTGACTTCTTTTCAACTGTTGTTTTATTTATTTATAAGAATGTTTTTTTTAGAGTAAACGTTACATGATCATGTACTCTTATTAGTATTAGTATTCAGTCTACCTCTTATTTCGAGAATACAATTTAAATTGTTATACGGAATTATTAAGTTTAATGCGTATGTGGAATAATATTTTTTATAATTCAGTAACTTATTGATTTTTTTTATATTCTATGCAATTGGTTCCGGATATACTTAATTCCGATTATTTTTATACATAATAAGTTTAAGAGAAATAATAGTTACTGGATATTTTTGAATCTTTTAGCTTTATATTTTTATACCATGCAATTGTCTCCGTTTGTAGTTAATTTCGTTTAATGTAACACATACTAAGTGAATATTATAAAATTTTGTTGTATAAGCATATATAAATTTTAATGTGTATTACAATTACAATTTGTTTTTGTTGTTATTCTTCCATTGAACTAATAACATTAGTATAAATTTATTTATTGTTTAACTTAACAACTTAAATTTCCGTTATTATATATTTTCATACTATTTTATAGATTTTTAATTAATGTTCTTCTATGTTGTAATACACAGGTACAAACATGCTTACGTGATTTTTGTATTATATTTAATTTTTTTTATTCTCATACATAATAGGTTTTTGAATTAAAAATTTATTGTGTAATTATAGCAAGAAATAACAGATAGTTTTTTTTTAATGTATACATAAAGTTTTTTTTTATTTCTTATATCTTTTATTGTAGCAAAATTTTATCATAAAATGGAGAAGCTTGGTTCTGAATTGATTGTGGACGAGATTTTCATGAGGCTGCCTGCAAAAGCTATAGGCCGTTTCAAGTGTCTATCTAAATTTTTTCGTGATGAACTATCAAATAACAATTTTGAGATTACGCATTCTAGGCGAATTATAACTTCGCTACAAAAGAAGCTTCTTTCCTTAAAAGACAACACAATTATTGTTGACAACATAGTTGGGGGTAATTTGCAAGCCGATACAAGCAAAACTATAATTTCTCCATCTAACGTCCATCCTTCATACTTACGTGTTTTAGCGTCCTTTAAAGGTCTGATCTTAATTTGCAATGAAAGGATGTTTTCTGAGCTCATTCTTTGGAATCCAACAACAAGGCGCTACAAAATTTTGGCCGATGACTACTTTGATCGTAATTTTGAGCGAGACGCTTCTACCGGTGGAATGTACTTTGACGACTCGAACGATCTCAAAGTTCTCCACATCAAACGTTACCGTAATGTTCTTTCTGCACGAGTTTACTCACGTCGCCGTGAGTCATGGAGAAAGATAAATTCATTTAACGTCACTAATTATGCTTCAACATATTATTCATGGTCTCCCGGAATTTATTCTGGTAGAAGCATTTATTTTATGGTTTCCAATTATTGGTTTCCACCAGGTGAGAGACACATGGTAGCTTTCGACGTTGTCTCCGAAACTTTCAGCACAATTCCTTTTCCCGAAGTTTTGGATTTGAATCCTTGGCAAGGACATTTTTTGAGCATAGAAATGAAGCTGCACGTCATTGTTGTTGGACGTTCTGAAAACCTATATGCTGATTTGTTCAAATTTGAAGATGATGCTTGGGTAAAGGTGTTGTCTTTCGATACGCCTCATGTTGTTCATTATCTTGAAAGGCGTCGAAGGAATAATATAATTCAAGACAACAAGTGGCTCATAACAAGCATCTGGGGTGATATTGTAGAAGTTGACCTTTCCAACGAATCTTTTGAGTACCTACAACATGTTGATGACTACATTGGTCCTAAAGGAGCTTTATTTATCGAGACCACTATGTCTCCTATAGTTTAAATATTTTTATATTATTGTTTCAACTGCTTAATCTTATATCCTATCTTAAACTGAATAACTAAAGACCTTATTATACTTTCTTTTTTCATTGGTTTAATACAACATTTGAAGTTATGTATTCACATATATTGTGTTTTGTTTCTGTTTGTGAATTTTTTAATTTTTGTGATGCATTTATATTGTGGTTGTATAATGTTAATTTAGGATAATATAATTGACGTATCAATTACTATATAATACATAAGAATAAGAATGTTTAGAATGTCATACTTAAATATATTTAAACTTTACTACAATTTTGGAATGTCGCATGCTTAAATCGTATCACATTATGATTTCAGGAATGTCTAAAAGAAAAAACGAGTTTTCATCTGAATCTTACAACAAAGGAAAAGAAAACATTTCTAACGGTAATGTCGTTAATTTAAATATCGATTTTTATTTCATATAGTTTTATTTTATTTACATATTTATACATAATTTAATCATGTTAATTACAGGTGTTCCAGCCATCTTAAATACGAATGCATCTACAAATATTACAACTGGTCATACAAATGGTAATTTAAGTTGTTATAAATATTCAAATCTTTTTGCTTTACCATATGAGTATATTAATTTTTATATTGTATTACGTTTATTTTTTATCATGTATATCTTAACAAACAATCTGTTTTGCTAAACTGTCTATATTTTTCCCTTACAGTTCGTAGAGGTAGAAGGCCATTATCGACAATTACTAATGGTACTAATTTACTAACTTTTTTTACTTTCCTGTTTTTCTACATTCATGTTCATTGACGTCTAGCTTTTTTATCCATATTCTTTATAAAATTAATTTTTATGTATGTTGTTGTTTTAGTTGTTGTTCCCACTGTAACACAAGATCAGGCAAGACATAGTCGAAAAATTAGGAAAGTATTATTGGATAACAAAAGATCAAAATTAGATGGATGTCCATCAAATGTTGACCATACAATTGTCATAACAACTGATTCGATACCCTCTCCTTCTATTCCGACCGTTACCCAAAAATTATCTGCTTTATCTGCAGGTTTGTTTGTATTTTGTTTTTTTTATTTTTAATAGCCGTATTTAAAATACCTTATTTTATTAAACTTGCATTTCACAATATGTTTAATTCAACGTTATCATATATTTATTTAATGTTATTTTTATATAATAATCTTTAATAATTTGTATATATAGATAACAGCCGCTTTAGGGAAGTAAATTTGGAGAATACAACATCTCCTCTGAGAAATAGTATATCATATTCCAATAGGAGTATACATCGCTCTCCTGATATAGAAGCAACT